>NC_049982.1:15854476-15866345 GCF_000003815.2 Branchiostoma floridae
GGTACATACCGTCCCGGAGGTGCATCCGAGCCAGGTTGTACAATTTCAATAGGCACTCTCCTCAATCCTGGAAGTCTGCTGGGCATGTTTGTCTATAATGAATAGTCCTGACGGTGACCTCCACTTAGCGTTCTCCTGAGAGGTCAATCGACCGCGAAAGGGCCCAGTGTTAAGGGAGGGGAGGAAGCAAGGAGAATAACTACGTCGTCTGAACAGATATGACCTGGCAATATCCCTCCCACACACGTTGTGTTTTAGGGAATTTTGAATTGAAGTCAAAACATTTAAAAGCTACATCAACAAGAGTTCAAAGACTACATACGTCCATGAAATATCTAATTAAAAAGTTGTAAACAAATGTCTTCTATATTCACATAATCCATACATGGTAATGTTTGCGTTTAACTTATGCATAAAGCTAGACAAATAGGCACAAAAAACGGAAGGTTTGCTGCAGTACCAAAGTCTTCCAATAGGAGGTAAAGAATCGACAAGGGCCGTCAGGTCAACAATACCCACCCAATATATCATCGAAATCCATCCAAACATCGACGTTTCTAAGAAACATGTATTCCGACGGAGTGAGAAGACAGGACAATGTCATCATTTTTCCATCTGACCGTCAAAAGAAACATTTTCCATTGACCATTGATGAAGCGAATTGCTGCAGATTGGAGGATCCGGACTCCATTTCCTCCAATGCACGGACAGTACAAACCACTGCTGTTCATTGCCGTAATGAAGACTATTCTTCCCAGCATCCGCCAAGGCGGAAGCGAAGAAATATTATGACCCACAACGACGTATTCGAAGAGGGACTCCATCATTACTAACTGCCCTACATGTACATAATGCCGCACTCACCTATTGTCCACAAATTGCACAATGCAGACCGTCCTCACAGAGGACTCTCTGTCGCCTGCTCAAAATTTCCCTCCCCCAGCTTTAATGAGTATCATTCATACCAGCATCCGCAGTCAGAAAGCGCATCAATAGCTTTTCTGGCGTCAACAAGTACAATAATAACTCCTCAAGACTTGCTTCTACTTATTGTACATTTTGAAAATAACAAATGCCAATCAACCTTTCCAATCACGAAGAAGGTGCCGACGTCTTCACCGGGTGCATTTGTCCGAGCGGGTTGTTTCTGCCAACTCACCTTAATTTTTGAAACATCGTTCCGCCCAAGTCAGTACACGTGTACTCTTCACCGCTGATGGCAGGGAAGGCGAGGGACATCAACACGGTTTCTCCTCCAAAGGACGATCACGCCTTCCCCTAGACAGCGCTAGCCCGGCACACTAGTGCCCTGCTCCTGTCCATGAGGAGCCGCGGTTCTGTGGAAGGTCCCATCCATCCCTGGACTGCCCCGGCTTCACCGCGCCACTCGGCTTTTATTGGATGGGCTGAGCTTGCTTGTCCCAATATGCAGGTTTATTGGGGTGCGGTCATTTATCGTTGGTCATTGCTCAAAGATGATGCAAATGTCTTCTAAGGTGCCATTGTCACTAAAAGTATGCATGTGCATGTAATAAAAATCGTATGGATACCCGTATGCACACTTAGACCCGTCCTAAAGTTAGAGCGCTTCAAAATTTAATTTCAGTTTTGTACGCAATTTTTGAAGATTTTTGTTTGCCACCCCCTTTCTTTATCTTTGGAATAACGTAAATTAGACTGATGTACACTTTTAACCCCCTCTGGAGTCAAACATGAAGAGTTAAAGCAGCATTCTCTGGGTTTATGTTGCACACTGGTGTGGTAGCAACATTAGCTTGTATGTTAGCATTTTGACTGTGAAAGCCCGGGAGACGCATTTGTACTGGGATGAATCAGATATACCCGTAGCCCTTCACATTCCACCCGTGTACTCGATCTTATGACTGATACTCTATCTCACACTCAGGGCTTAGCCGCCCGGCAAATAGCGTTATCGAGTGTTATATATCCCAACACTGCTAGAACTGTATAGATGCTTGTGATATTTTTTAATAGAAGTCTCAAACACACAAAGCATTCTATTCTAAAGGTAAAGGGTAGGAGGGGTGTGTGTGCGTGCACGCATGCCATAGCGCAATGATTCATCTATCCCAGTCGAAATATATACGAATCTCTAACCTGAATGTTTCCATCCTCATTGCCTATGTTGTTGAAGAAATTGCCAATTTCCTCATTACCCTGTATGGGACCAAGGAAAAGACAAAACTACAGACACGACATCTCAGCGTCTGCTCCTTGTAAGATCGCAACAAGATAAGTATTTATAAGTCTTATCGCCCATAAAAAGGGCGCCCATAATGATGTTTGCGCCGCCATAGCATTCCAGAATTGGCTAATGTTAGCAGATTATCGGGGACAATTAGATTAAGTCGCAGGGAAGCACTTATTTTTCGACCGCTATGTGCGTATGCGCTAAATGTGACTTCTTTTTATGTTGAATTATTTAAACGTCATGTTTGTTAAGACGCCAATGAAATATGTAAAGAAAACATGGCGGAAATTTGGTTATCAATACTCCCATGTATAGTCAGATTGCCATACATTGTACCTGTTACAATTGTCGCGCAATTAAGTTCTATTCTATACAACCTGATGACACATTTATTAGGACAAGGCAGATGTAAAACTTTCAATTTTAATGTGAGCGTCTTAGAACTAATCTAAACATATCATGTGACGTGACATGAGCACTTTCAATCTAAAGAACTGACGACTGGATGCAAACAATTAATTCAATGTCATTCGATATCACCGCCATGTTGTATAGAGCTTGACGATCTGCAATTTACAGGTGAGCCGCTGGAGGCGTTGTCAGAATGGCCACCGCCGGAGTATCAGGCCTGAAATGCAAATATACGAGCATGTTAAGTAACTGTTTTGCACTTTTCTTGCATTCCAAGGTTTCAAGTTAAATTTCAAATATAGAGCTGCGTCTATAGTAGAAAATTTGAAATATTTTCAGTGGATTGCAATAGCCTATAAGGTACCACACATTTTCTGTGTGCACTAGTGTTTATTCTAGTAGAACAATGATTAATTCACGTGTACATTCATTGTGATGTGGCCCAAGTTTGTCTTGCTTTGTCTGAAAAGTTTGAATTGATAGAACTGTGATACAAACACCAATCATCTAGAAGTCTTGTTTATATGGCATTTGCTTTGCAAACTAGCTGAGGTAGTGGGCGATTAAAAAAAACACGACACCAACTTACTGACAACACGAGCAGCCACAGGCACAATTCTTCCCTATCCCCTTGCAGTCAACACAGCCTGTGAATGAAAGCAAAATCATTTTCACCTCGCACTGAGGAATAATCCCTAGACTGTATAGATTTCTGTTCTGAAGGGCAGCTGAGTCACGAAGGTCATTGGCACATAACTTGAAAGTTCATCTGAAAATTTGGGTCCAATACGTTTTGTTGGAAATTACATCCATAACGTCATGGGTACTTGTTATCATACCCGCCCCGAGGTGGATTTATTCGGTGGTTATCGCAAATGTTCAGGCGTTAAGACACTATATACATCGAGGAATAGGCAGATCGAGAACCCCTAAATTTATCATAATGAGGTGTTGATATGACAAGAGATGAAGGCAGACAGTACTACGGAAATCACGGCATATATAACAACTTTTGTACGAACACTTTTGAGTGTGCATGCGTGGTGATGAGGCACACTTACAGGTGACAATGTCAGTGACATTGCTGTGAAGTTTGCAGCCGACACACTTACAGCCGTCACCACACTGGCAGTCATCGCCGCACTGGCACGGCCCGCCGCAGGAGCACGTTCCGCCTGACAACACGTCAACGGGAAACAAACAGAACATTGGCACTGTTCGTAGACTAGCGTTGGGAAAATGACAGCCTTGAGACGGAATTCGACCGGTTTGGACTTAATTCGTCTATCTAAAGAACATTGACACTTATACATCGCCATTTGAAATTTTAGTACTTGTAACCGAGAGCCATGAACATGGTCACGACCTAACAAATTCAATGTCCCCCTGTATAATCAAGGAGGCCAAAAGCCGTCAATGTTTCTGTGAAACTTGCTATGGTAATGGTTGAAGGGTAACTTAGACTTGCAGTAGTCTTGCAGTATTATCAATGTTATACACAAAGCTATCTGTATAGAGTATCGGGAAACAACCTCCTAGAGTAGAAGCAGCAGTGCTCTCCATAGATTGGCCTAGTGCAGGCCGGCTGCACTCCATGCATCTTATGTCAGAACTCTTAGAGAGTCCCGATGACTCGGCACTTGATTAGAATAACAACATAGTAGTATGTGTTCGGCAGCACGTAGTACTGTGTCTACTGTTGAAAGTCCAAGCCCCTAAATGTAAACACACCCACGACGACAGGTAAGATCAGGTAACGTTACGTGTTCGGAATAAGGGCAAAATGTTTCAGTAGTTAGCAGAAGTTTGTACGCATCATGATACTCACTCTGTGCACAGTTGCAGGGATCAGGCATAATGGTGGTCTCTTTCGCTAAGTATTACGCCGTGAAAGGAGGAGACGCGAAGATGTGGCACTCGGCACTTGTTCAGGTATTTGCAGCCAGCTGACCGTGGGCTGACCCCAAATCACATGGAAATGCATGTGTTGGACTGCAACACGTTTTCAAAGGAGGCAAAGCAGAAATTATCATTTCCGCTTAACCTCATGAACAAATCCTGTCTTGATTAATGTGTGGTAACTAAGATACACGAGTATTGTTTCGTGTCACACTTGAAGCACTATTGGTTTTGTTTTATTCGTTAAAGTAGTATTTACTCCCTTCACGTAGAATGTATTGATCCATCCTACTAGCAAGGTAAAAGGTCACAAAGAATAATTCAGCATTGCGTCATAAGACCACCTGTTGTGAACATGCTTTTATGAGAAACTGACATTCAAATGACAAATGATTTCGGAAATCCAATGTACCATCGTTTCTTGAGTATTGCAGTATATCACGTCAGTATACACTATTTTGGTACAAGAATGAAGAAACTCTACTACTATTCAAGAAGCCAAGGTAATGCTATGTCTAATCAAGGAGGTTTTAAATCTCCTTGGTCTAATTTGATTTTTTTGTGTGGATGAGCCGCCATTCTTAAATTGAGTAAAAAAAGAATAGTGAGTTGTCGTTTTGTTTTCCCTCTTGAGGTGTTGAATAAACATTGTTATTCACTGATCTGGACTTAGTTTAGCATACAAAGCAGTGCTAAACCAGCAATGTTAAATACTTTAGTTGTCAGATCCTGGGGAGCAGTGTGCACACGTTATTGTTAACGCTAAGTACTTCTCAATAAATAACCTATCAAGTATAAGTACAAACACTGGAGTGCATAAAACAACAGACATTAACATAAGTAAATACGTGTGCAAATGTAGCAATCTAGCTCATCTCGAGTGCATGCACCTTCTGCCTACACCACACGGAGGGTCTGCATGACTTTCTTTGTTAGGCTGAGCTAATTCACAATCAATCATAGCTACCTGACCTGACCGGCACTTCTTCAACTTATTGTTAGTAAATTATTTGTGAAATGTAATTGGTTACTTTAATTCAATGTAACATCTTCAACATTTTCTTAGGACATATTGATTTGATTGTATGGACGACATCCAGTGAGAACCCTGGAAACTGATGCATGCGAATAAAAATGTTCATCATGAAATGGTCAGGAAGCTTCGAAGGTGAACAAATGGTCATTTCCACCACCCAGATAACAGACGTACACAATCTATGTTAAAAGAGAAAGAAGGCTTTAATCACATTTAATGACGATTTATTCAAATTTTGATAATTGAAGTTCAATGATGGTCACCTGTATATAAGTTTAAGAGGCCACAAGTATTAAAGAAATTTTTGTCATTTACCGCAATGGAATTTTAGCATTTTCTGAACAGGGATGCAAAATAGGTGCATAATATCTGCTCTTTTTTTCATAGTTATAAATGTCACATGTTGCAATAGTCCTATATTGGAGCAAAACATAGTTAATATCTAGCTATATGAAGCATCACTCAAGCAATCTACATACCAAAAAATCAATCCCTTCTTTTAAAAAAGTTATTGCCTTTCAAAGTCTGACACTAAATCGCCCCCTGTAAATCTAAAACAAGCCACTAGGGGGTCCAAACCTACACCACTTACTCTCGGCCCCAATAGCTATCTACCACCTAAAATCATGACCACAGTATGTCAAGGACTCAAGATATCAAACCCAAAAGCTCAGCTGCAGCACCGTAAAAAGCTGTCAGGTGCCCAAAATCTAATTGTTTCCAGGTCTCATCTAGATTCATCCACATATCCTAATATCAATAAAAGCCATCCAGGCGACGTGTTCTTGAGTTATGTTGGCTTTCTACACACATTTTCTGCTTACCCACATGATTGCTACTGGAAAGGGTCGCAGTCTTCAGTACGGGATGTTAGGCTGTGGTCCACTGTTCACTGTGCTTGTCAAAAAGGGGAATTTCCACGGTACAGTGAACCTGCAAATACTGCACATGCTGTTTGCTGTCTCTGTCATGACCAGTGGAAGAATAGCTCTTCCATGAGCTAAACTGGACTGATATCAATCTCACTTTTTTGAGTTTAGTTTTAAGGCGCAAGTTGTGGAGGCCTACAGAAAGGCATTGGCTTATAATGTATCACGTTTGCTGAAAGCACAGCCTGAAGATTCAGGCCAACAGAGAATGCTGTGGTTTTCAAAACATAAATTTTTGGTCATTTTTTTTTAATGTGTGCCTCTATTTCTTTTTTCATGGGGACACCAGTGTTGTTGATGTGTCGTTCAGCACCAAGGACAGGGGCGCTGGTTTTGCAGATGTGGCAGTCATGGACAGAGGAAACTGTTGTTGATGCAATATTTAGGGACAGGGACACCAGTCTTGTTTGTGTGTCAGTCTGGGAGAGCTGTACGAGTATAAATGTATTATTTATCACCAGGAAAAGCAGCCCCTATCAAACTCATTTGTGTGAGTGTATTTCTCAATGAGTGCCAGTGTTGTTTCTGCTGCCAAGATAACAGTTTATACATGGTTCTGACTAGGGCTGGGTACCGGTACAGAAAATTCAGGTCCAGGTCCGGTTCAGGTCCAAAGGATCAGGTCCAGGTCCGGACCTGAACCTGATTCAGTATGACTCATACTAATAGTCCATTTTACTACAAAGAAATCTGTTTGGTGGAGTACTAGACTTACACTGGCGTTTTAAAATCCTACAACGCTAACTGCACCTGTACGATTGGCTTTAAAACTTGGTAGAAATTACTATGAACTCTACTCTTCTTTACTCTTGTTATTTTCTTCCACCTGCAAGCGCCAAAACTCGTAAATGCCTTATGAAATAATCTGTTAATTTTCTAATCGGTCCAACATCCGGTCCACCTACTTTTTTCAGGTCCGGTTTTTCTAGACCGGTCCAATAGGAAAAACCGGTTTTGTACCGGTACGCTGTACCGATACCCAGCTCTAGTTCTGACAGAAGGGAGACTAAGCCAGAATATATTCCACTTAGCTGTATTTATTGACAATTTTTTTCGGAATGTAAAATATGGACATCTCAACTGGTACAGATAGTATGTACCACATAAGTTATGTACATCACTGTATATGATACAATGTGGACCACACAGATATCAGGTACTTTCTAATAGTATAAGCAAGAAATACATAATAGTACATGTACATCACATGGCTTAACATGGTAGAAAGACATTACTGTGATACAAGTTAATGCTGCTGGAGTTTGTGATACAAATGATTTAGTAATGAACACAGGTTTTGTAATGCGGCATGGTATCTATGCAATCATGTCACCCTGAGAGTTTGTTGAAGTTATATTACTTTCAAATTGTCATATTGCTCTTTACAACTTTGAATTGAAAATCCTTGTGATTCAGACAGTGTATGATATTAATTATATTTCAGCCATACCATATATGGTATGGTGAAATATATTGTATTCGTAATGTTTCTTTCTTTCTTTCTTTCTTTCTTTCTCCTGTCAAATCTTCAAAGCGATTCATCTCCGTCGTTCCGTGACCGAATGACATGAAATTTGGCACAAGGGTAGAGTGGGTCAATACCGATGTGCTTTTTTCTCATTTTCTTCATATCTGCCTCTAAAATGATTTTATTGAAGTTTAAAGGTCATGTTTTGACCAAAACGGTATATTGTGGCCCCCTGTTCCCTTGAATTACAATGGAATGCCCTTAAATTTGGTGTAGATAGGCATTAGATAGTTGGTAAAATGATCCAAGTAAAGTTTTTGGCATAAACTACTTTAAAATGCTTAATTTCAGCGCTTTTCTGAGGGGAAATTGGTTTTCTTTCGGCTTCCTGCCGTGAACTCCAGTGACCCCAGAGCCCACACGTGCCAGGTGCCAGCGGTCTGGGGAGAGCGAGAGATAATTACTTTATGGACGCCAGCCAATCAGCGACGAGAAAGGCGAATGCTAGTTAATATTCATAAGCGGGGCCTTGCAATCCCGTATATACACAAACAGATGCATATTACAGCCTTACATTGGCCATATGGTACCCTGTGCCGGGTTTGAAATTGTAGTTTGCGAGGATTTGGAGTTCAGACAGGGTCATTTGAGCGGTAGCGGACGGTACGCGTGCATTGAACGTTAGTGTCGATGAATTTACCAACATTCCGCATGGCACTATCAATCATTTTCGGCAGATTTTGACAGGGAAAATTGAACGGTTTGCGTTTAGTTTTGATACGTAAGTTTGACAGAGGCGAGAATGCATGTATTTTTTCCCGAACAAATGTAGGTACTTCTAGTGTTGTTGTTGTTCTTTTTTGACGTAAACTTTGTACATTCAAATTGTAAGTAACTTTAAACTGCCAGAGTTTGAGCCCAATAAGACACTCTCAGTACCAGAGTATCACCACTGACCTCCGAAAAGAAACCCCCGAACAAAGTAGAAACACCTATCCTCCAGGTCTCGCACGCTACGAGCAGGAAATTATAACACTCAGACAAGATTACGTCCGATGGCTGATTGCATACAAAGTAAAACAATTTAACAGTGGTGTGCAGGGGCATATCAGTTAACAAAGAATTCGAAGGAAAATGAAATATATAGATAAAGCAAAATCAAATTAACTTGTTGGTCCTGGGATCTTTCAGATAAGAAATGAAGCGACAGAGTGGTAAAATTCTTGTAAAATTTCGAGACGTCTCCGTTTATGTAATGGCTCATACAAAACAAGAAGAAGATTGAAGTTTTTAGCTTGAAAAAAACAACAACACTCCTACTACACAGTACCTGCACCTGACAATTATTAAAACGTATGCCCTACTTGCTTAAAAAAAGTTCACTGCAATAATAAATGTACCCACATCACAAGGAGATTATGACGGTACTTAGACCTAGTTATCGAAGTGGACATTGTTGAATGGCGTCATGTAATTTCATGACGAATATCTTCTGAATGGAAGATGCGGTTTTTTTTTCACTCTCGGAAAAATAGGAGCTGCCGCAATTCTAAAAACCAATCAGTTATGCATAGGCGCTCCTGTGAAAGATTATATTCTTCCATATGGGCCCGGGGCATATTGGGCAAGCTCTGTTTTGACATGGAATCAATTCACAATATTAGTTCTCTTTTGGGGATAACTTACATTAAAATATTGCATTTTTGCGCAGGGGTGACTTGGAACAGTCCAATGTTGCGTGGGAATGGGTATGGCTGAAATATGCTGTATTTGCACCCAAGCAAATGTCGGCCTTTCTAGTGATTCAACTTTTATCTGTACAGTAGTATAATGTCAAGATTTTCCACTTCATGTGCTATGTGAAGAATATACAATCGAATCCCAACAAAGGTGTATATTAAACTACAACTGTTGTATAGTATTAGATATAGTGCTAGGTCGGACCCCCCCCCCCCCACAGTAAGTGTAACAGGAAGTACTTGTACAGGAACTTGTACAGGAACTGGACACTCCCACTTCCACAAGTCCTACTGGAGACCACCTCATGTGTAAGTTTCTCCACACACCAGTCCTACTCAGTGTTACATGGTACAGTTTGTCATAGATGGCTCACATGAGATGATCTTACTCAAACTACACCAGACCACACAGTACAGTTCCACCACAGCTGGGTTAGTTCCAGTTCAGTACAAGATCCCCTCACACAGACAGGAGGCACAAGTCCCTGACAGACTAGTCCACCCTCCCACCACTGCAACAACCTGACATGGTTGTGGGGTGAAGTGAGGATGGGGCCCGACATCCCGATTGGCAGACCGGGTGCAGGGCAGCCATCTCTCACTGCACGGCGCAAACATATCAGATCGATGGTGCAGTGGGAGAGGTTGGACAGTCTGTAAGAGACGAGAGCCTCCTATCTGTGGAGTTGGTCCTGACGTCCCCTTCCCCACCCCAACTGTGTGTGCAAGACCTGTAGGTTTTGTTGCAGTATTGATCACATGTAGAACAATAATTATGACTCAGATATACCTGATGCTGAACGATAAGGTGGGGATATTAAAATCTTATTTGGGACTGTATGATAAAAAACTCAAAGTCAGATCTATGCCATTCTGATGTTCCAGCATGATTTGTGAAACATTGCATCTGGACCTGTGCAATAAGGTAAGGAACGTCATATTATTCTGTTTTTTAGCATACTGTAATTCACTTTGTCTTCTCGATACAAACTTTCACGGTCTGAGAAAATCTAACTTGTTCTCGGAACTAAATGTTCATGGTGAACGAATCATTTGTCATTGTCACTATGACAAATTATTTATTATCGGTAACGATAAGTTCATGTTACAGTCATCACCATGAAAACCATGAACATTGAAAAAATCAGGAATTACAGTAATTTGTGTCTAAACATTCTATACTGAGTTGTACATGCAAAAAAGGCATGGGACAAACATAATGCCCAATAATGCACAGTTAAACATAAAATGTATACACATGTAGTTACATGAACCATTGCCAATAAATATCATGGACACGATGGTAAGGTGCCCACTGTTACACCCAACTCACAAGTCAGGTGATGAGAGCCCGTGGCTGTCACGGCGCCGTTTCTGGGACTTCTTGTCCTTCAGCGTGTTGCGGTCAGTCTTCTGGCGCCGCTTGGTGCTGCGGACTTTGGACTTCTCACTCGGCTGTTTGAAGGTCACGGTATCTGACGTGGACTTCCCCAATCTTGTGGTGCCAAACTGCAGCTGGTGTGCATGATGGAGAGAACAAACTGTTAGAGGACTGGAGAGTAGCTGCTACAGTTTCAGCCATTCTGTCTCTGTGAGGGAAGTTTCACTAGACAATCACTCATTACTCCCTCTGTCATGCAGCAATACACATTATGTCTTTCTTTCCAAGGTTCTTACAACGTTTACTACTAAAGCAGTTAGAAACATTGTCAATGTAAATACAACACTCACTTGGGGCAACGTTGTTCCCATGTCCTCATCGGAGACGTTGGTTTGGGCAGCAGCAGACATGACACCTTTCCCATCTCCTATGGAAGGGAGGCTGACACCTGTAGAAAACAGGATAGATGGTTTGTATTGTCATGTGAGTGTTAAGTGAATACAACCTTTAACAATGTACTAGAACTTGAAGTAGAACCATGATGATTGTACAGGCTTTATCTCTACAACTTTTTTTGTCAAAAAGAAAAGAAAATATCTGGGCAATGTTGGTTCCCACAGTAATTGAACCTTTACTACAAACTCACCAAGTGTTTGAAGGTTGGGTCTGTACACTCACCAGGTGAATGGAGTTTGGTCCCTACAGTACAAAACTCACCAGGTGTTTAAAATTTGGTCCCTACACTACAAAACTCACCTGGTGTATAAAGTTTGGTCCCTACAGTACAAAACTCA
>NC_049982.1:15866445-15892965 GCF_000003815.2 Branchiostoma floridae
TGTATGAAGTTTGGTCCCTACACTACAAAACTCACCAGGTGTATGAAATTTGGTCCCTACAGTACAAAACTCACCAGGTGTATGAAGTTTGGTCCCTACACTACAAAACTCACCAGGTGTATGAAGTTTGGTCCCTACACTACAAAACTCACCAGGTGTATGAAGTTTGGTCCCTACACTACAAAACTCACCAGGTGTATGAAGTTTGGTCCCTACACTACAAAACTCACCAGGTGTATGAAGTTTGGTCCCTACACTACAAAACTCACCAGGTGTATGAAGTTTGGTCCCTACACTACAAAACTCACCAGGTGTATGAAGTTTGGTCCCTACACTACAAAACTCACCTGGTGTATGAAGTTTGGTCCCTACAGTACAAAACTCACTAGGTGTATGAAGTTTGGTCCCTACACTACAAAACTCACCAGGTGTATGAAGTTTGGTCCCTACACTACAAAACTCACCTGGTGTATGAAGTTTGGTCCCTACAGTACAAAACTCACTAGGTGTATGAAGTTTGGTCCCTACACTACAAAACTCACCAGGTGTATGAAGTTTGGTCCCTACAGTACAAACCTCACCAGGTGTATGAAGTTTGGTTCCTACACTACAAAACTCACCAGGTGTATGAAGTTTGGTCCCTACAGTACAAAACTCACCAGGTGTTTGAAGTTTGCTCCCCTGCAGAGTCAGTCCAGGATCAGCAGTCAGGCTAGGTAAGACCAGCCTCTCCTTTCTTGCCTGGTGCCTCTTGTTGGTTGTTTTGCCCTGGATGTTTGTCTTCCTGTGCAGACTGTCTTCATCCCTGCTCTTGCCTGACTCCATCATCTCCTCCAGCCCAACTTTTCTGATGTGGTACATCCAATCTTTGGTTGTATCTGTAATGGGTGTGCTGTCCTCTCTGCTGAGGTGTCCAGATTGCGGGGACGTGCTGTACAGGCTCTGAACTGGACCGTCCTCCTCCACGTCAAGGTCATGCATCACACAGTCCATCGTGGGTGTGTTGTCCACTCTGCCAAGGTGTCCAGACTGTCGGGACATCTTGTGACACTTCTGTACTCCATCGTCCTCCTCCCAGTCAGGAGTATAGACTCCATCATCTTTTCCCCTCTCCATCGTGGCTGTGTTACTCACCCTGCTCAGGTGTCCACACTGTGATGATGTGTTACTCTGCACCTGGCCTTCCTCCTCCCAGTCAGGAGTATATAAATACACTTCAAAATCTTTTCCCCTCTCCATTGTGGATGTATTGCTTACCATGCTGAGGCGTCCAGACTGTGATGTCTTGTTAAATCTGCTGTGTGCTCGACCTTCCTCCTCCCAGTCAGGGGTATACACCTCATGAGACGTCACACTCATCTTGTCTTGACCAACATTTGCTTGGTTGTTTGGTGACATCTTGACACAAGTTTTCCTCTTCTTGGTCTTGATGGACTTGGGTTTTGTGTGTAGATCTCCTTCCATCATCTTCTCCATCTCAGCCATCCTGCCGACATTCGTCCCGTCTTCTCCCCTGTTTGTTGTGGGTGTGAGAGCTCTGGTTTTCTGGTAAGATCTGAATTCTTGGACTATTTCATCCTTCAACTTGAAGTCATCATATTCTGCTGGTGTTGGGCTTCTCTCCTCATGATGTCCGAGTGAGAATACTTGCTGCTCCTCGACAGTCTTCCTGGAGGTGGGAGGTTTAGCTGGCTTGGGAGCTTTTCTGGTGTTTTTGTCGACTCCCATGGAATCTTGTACCTTTTTAATAGTCTCCTTCTTTCTCTTGTAGCGCTCGCTCTCTGACATGTTTTCATTTTCCAGAGAGTCCATCATCATGGAGATGGGAGCTGGGGTCTTATTACGTCTGGAGGGTCTCCTTGGCTTTGGCTTGCCTTCTCCCATGCAGTCCTGTTTTTGCTGAATGTCTGTTAGCCTTTCGGCATATTCTTCAAACACCTTTGCATTTTCATCTGGGTGTGTGGGAGTCTTGGCATACCTGTGTAAAGGGAAAAATAAAGAACTATTACTACAAGACATATCTTCAACTTCTTATGAACAGATACTGCTAAAATCAAACCCTTACTACACAGGACAGATGTACATGAAACTTGATACATCACCTGTTGACTGCTGTGAATCCACCCTGAGGAACTGGCTGTCTCTTGTTCAGGTTGGTGACCAGGTGCTTTGGTCGTCGGTACCTCGACTCAGGTAGAGGCTGCTTTGGTGGTGAGGGCAGTGGGACAGGAGACAGTGGGGGTGCGTCCAGGAGAGAGGATGGAGGGACGGCTTCAGGGGTGGGGACGTGGCGACGTCCACGGATGATAGCATTTGTGTATTTCTGCTGGCGCAGGGCTGGGCTTTCCTTCTTAGAGTTGCTCATGTTGTTTTTTGATACTTAACTACTGAAGGACAAAAGAAAAAATCTCAAGAATGGCTGAAGGAATCTTGTCTTATTAGCTGATATGGCTTCTAAAAGTAATCATTAAGTCCAGCATACAATTAAAGAATGTAGTTCACTATAGTTTACACATGGGACACTGATCCAGAAATATCACTCACTCATCAGGGTTTAAAAAAAAACACAGTGGAGGAGGGTACACTATCCAATCAAGATATACTCTATCAAAATAGAATTTGTTTACTTGTGCACAATAGTTCTTAAGGATTTGTTCATTTGGCGTTCCATATCAAAAGCGCTCACAAATGTCATTAGTGTACGAAATTCCAAGGTGAACAGTTACAAAATGTTACCAAGAAATTCATAAAGATCTAACGTTTAACACCAAGCACCTGATTTTAGCCTGATAACTGAGACCCTAAATATCTAGTAATAAATACAGGAATACACACAAACTTTCCCCTTAACTATAGTTGAAAATACTTTTATACGACATCTAAATTCTCAACCGTTTCTCCCACCCAGCTGCCGGTGGGAGGGGGGCGGCTGAAACACGTCCTGGTCAATCCAGTTGTCGCCTCCGGACCAGAGCCGCGCCACAGTTTTACGTTATAGTAACTGGTGTTGGACTTAATAAACTTCTTGTGGCTTTTTATACCGATGAACTGTTAAGCATTGATATTTTACACTTCATGATCGCACCCTCCAACTCCAAAGCAGTCATGAATATGAACTTTACTTACCTTGATTCTTGAAAGTTGAATAAAACACACGTAAACTCGCAAGAACGACGAACATAGTCTGTGACAAAAGTTCTCTGTGATAAAAGTTCTCTGTGCCAGAGTCTTTGGTCCTTAAGTGCCCCTGAAGGCACCCAGGCCCGGCGGTATCGTGACTTTTCTCTAACCCATCTTGCTCGGCTGGACTGCAGTGTTGAAACGTGAATTAGAACTCAGATTTCCCAGGGGACTTTGGGATGGAACGCCCCTTGCGGAGACTACAGGTACTGCAGGATGGCGTCAGGGGAATCCTCCAGCTGTTCTCAGGTGATGGGCAAGTTTTCAGCTGCCCCTAACTTCTTGGCTTCGTCGTTTACGGTGAGGTCATTGTCATTCAGGGTGCAGGCACGACTGGTGAACGATTTCCCGGGTTGTGTGACTCTAACACACGCGCTGTTCAAAATGAGAAGTGATTAATCAGCAAAAATGTGCGCACACGTCTGCTCGTGTCGGAGGTTGCAGGGGTCTGTTGACGTTACCAAGGTGTTCGATTATGGTCGTCAGGGCTCCGCGCGGGCTTGATATTGTTCCAGAACTGACGTAACAAAGCATCATAAGGTATGTACCATGAAAGTGAATGGATGTTACTGTAGAGTAAATCTTTATTAAAGAGCTTGTTTTGCCCCAAAACAGAAAACAAAAATTGTTTTAATAAAACTCAGGGGATCATATTCTTCTGAAAATTAGGATGATATTGTGTGAGACGTAACGAGCAAAACCATTCTGTTGGCGCTTTGAACAGTCTATATATACCGTTGAACGTCTAGTCCAGGGGCAATGATTCGCGATTTTCAACATGGGCTAAGGCTCGAGCTCACTATGGCGGGAAAGGGAGTTTTACTGTTCTCTAACGTTTGCCTAATATACAACATCGGCTGGGTCACGGACTGACCCTCTGTGGTTGTGGTGTATTAAAACAATTGCCTGTCGTGCAACAAAAAGGCCTCAGACCTACATTATCTTTATACTTTTCGTATCTGTAGGTTTTGTCCAGCACAACTACATGTAGATATCTTGTGTTTTGCAAAGTGAACGCGAACGCTGTGGCTTTCGGAACATAGACTTGTGGGGTTTTTTTTGTGCTTGCATTTTTTTCAGTTCACATAGATCCATGGGCGAAAGAGGAACAGATTGCGATCAACATTAGATTTAAGTGGTCATGATCTATGTGGAATCAAAACGGTGGAATTAAAATGAATACTGTAACTAAGCCTGTCCTTGGTGCTGAACACCATCAACACATGAGCAACTAAGCCTGTCCTTGGTGCTGAACATCATCAATGTATGAGCAACCAAGTATGTCATTGGTGCTGAACAGCATTAGGACCTGAGAAGGGGACCATCCATTGTACATGGGGTTAACGATCTGGGAAGGGAGAATCCATTTCACATGGAGTCTGATAATCCGACTATATAACATGGAAGTGATGGCATTTCACGTGGGGTTAAGGGTCTGGGAAGGAGGGCCATCTGCTTCACACGGAACAAGGGTTTTCGGTAGGGAGGCACCATCCATTTCACATGGTGTGGGAGGAGAGACCATCCACTTCACGAGGGTTAGGCAAGGGGTGACCATCCGTTTCTCAAGGGGTAAGGTTCGGGCAAGGGAGGGACACAGTTGGTCAAAGGTTTGGGAAGCTTAAGGGTAACTGGCCGTATAATACCCTCCCTCTGAGCAAAGTATGTGGAGAAGGATAACCTCAAGCCAATCGTTCACACTTACGCCACATCTTTCAGAAAGGACGCAAGTTACATTGATTTGTTTTTTTCTATTAGCGCAAATTAAAAAAACTAGTCTTTTTTTATCTTCCTCAGTTCGGGACTGTTGCTTTTACAGTGTCAAACATTGTGCGTACTGTGTTCTGATGGCGTCGTGATTTGACCTGTATCCTTTGTTCAAACCATATGATGCTATACATAGTACAAATTTATTTATCTATTTTCTTGTATTCTTTCCATGTATTCCTTCCATGAAGGCCTTTTGTTCTCACTTTATATTTCGTGTATTCTGTGGATTTCTAATAAGAGACTGGCCACCTCGTCATAGAAAGTTATCTTGTCCAAAAAAACTAAGATCAAAAGACTTTTTTCGTTTGGGTACTTGTAATCTATTTCTGTGATCACCGTTCGAAAATATCAAGTACAACCTGACCAGCATATTTTACACTTTGTTTTCCCCAAATGTGTCAAGACATGGTATTGAATAAACAGTTTTGCACCAGGTGTACGTAGCTTTTATTTCTTTCTTCCAACACCCTCAACCTTAAGTGAAATGATACCCCCTCTACTCACACCCTCTAACTGCCAGAATTGGATGGTCCCTCTCTCTCACGTAGCGTTTGTGAAATGGAAGAGCCTTGACCTGAAATAAAACAAATGGCTTATCTCTCCCATGCCCCAAATACACGTGAAATGAATGGTCCTTCCCTTTCAGTCCCTCAATTGAAACGAATGGTCCCTTTCCCATCCCTTAAAGTTTGTGAAATGGATGGTCCATTGGACTCCCTTCCTTACCAGAACCTCAAGATCATCAAATGAATCTCTTCCTTCTCCAATATGTAAAATTGTCACTCCCTGTCTGCCACTCACGACACCTCCATATGAAATGAACTGTCCCATCACATCATTAAGTTTGTTAAATGTAGTAATGGATCTTGGGATCATTTGGAAGGTGTGTAGCAGATGTGGAAATGAAGGTCAAGTTCCAAAATGATTAACTTGGCGTTTTCCTGTGATATTATCGAAGTTGACCTTCCTTTTTGTGACCCATACCCATCCACCAAATATCATGAGGATTCGTGGAGTTATGTTTTCCATAAGCAAACACACATACATACATGCACAACCCGGTGATACAAAATGCCAGGAGATCCATTTTTGACTTGAGTTTTTCTTATTTATAGGCATTACTGGTCCTCCTAAATTTATTGTGAAGCATTACCTGAGGATCTCCTCATCAGACCCTCCCAACAAGCTCCATACTTTGTATTCTTTATACTTTGTATTTTGAACAATGCTGACAACTGAGGAAAGTATACCAAATTAAAAAAAAAACAACATGTCATGACATAGTACAGAAGCTTTATTTTACACAGACTTTAAGTACACCTGACACCCGAGTCAAACTCGTCCATATTCGAGTCCTTCTAATGCATTCAATTCACCGTACTCTCATTCAACTTTTTTTAAAAATAAAGTGCACTTTCAATAATTTCTATATCTCCAAGAAAGCTTCCGCTTTACATTTAAGTAGATAGTACTCAATATGTGAATAAAACATCTTTTTAATACTGATTACTCTTTTTCCATTCATAAATTCTAAAAGGACAGACAGAAGATACTTAGACTTAAAAATGCAAGCTTAGCTATCACCATAGACATTTAAATGCTTTCCTCTGTGACGTCATCACTGAAACATAAGCTATGCTTCCGGCTTGATAATGGAATGTACAAGGTGCTGATAGCATTGATGTCCATACTAGCCAGTCTGCCACAGTCCTCTATAGATCTGTAGAAACAACAAACCATCATCTGTCATTCTATGCAACTAAATATTTGCAGTCTTAAGTTTAGCTGCCATCACAAAGAAATTACTCCTCAGCAGTGTGCTGAGACAATTACTGCTAATACACCACTCACTCACTGACTGACAGGAACACAACATTTACAAAACTTGAATGAAGACAGTTTTCTAACAGCACTGTAGATAGAATAGGATGTCCCATGTACCTGTGGTATTGGTGATTGTCTCTCCTTACTTGCAGCAGTCACAGCTACAGCTGGTGCAGCTAGACTTGCATCCATCACAAGAGGCACAGCCTGAAACAGGAACACAACATTCACTACCCCATCTTGCACCCAACCCCAGTCAATTGTGCAACCCCAGTCAGGACCCATCCTGATATTCATCCTGGGAACAAAATTTGCTTGTTGGGATGGATGTCAACCTGTCCATCCAAAAAAATCTTAACTTCATGACATGAAATTGAAAAAAAAAAAAAATTATATTTTTTTGGCAAGGTACAAATTGACAACATGAGCATGAGCTCCCAAACAATGAGTGTGACATTGTTAGACAAGCACTGGACTGATACTGGGAAGAACAGATTTGGGGAAGAGTGAGACAAATGTACTATGTGTAGTATTATTTCAAAGAAATATGCACAAAAATGTCCTTAATGGCTGTTTAAAATGGTATCCAGAACATAACATAAATACAACCCAGCTGCTCAAAACCTTTAACTTAGATTCTGATGTAGGATGACAATGTAACAGTGGGGTTCAAGCACCACCAACTGACCAGTCTAACTGATCCAGACCTTTTGATCTAGGGGTTAGCAGCATTGGATTCAAAAGCTGGTGGGCCCGGGTTCGATTCCAGGGAGCCAGGAGACTGTACTACTCGCCTGTAGTGTTTCAAGTAGTAGTACTTACATTTGCAGCAGGCACAGCCACAGCTGCAGTCGGCTGTGGGACCACAGGCCTTGCAAGAGGCACAACCTGGAAATACAATATTGGTTAGAAAACCTGTAATATTTGTAGTCTTTCTTACATCAGGGCATAAGATGAAGAAAACATCTAGTTATTACAAAAACTAGAGTTCCACAAACACATACCTTCCCCAAATAAACCAGGTTTGTTATGTAGAATGATGTCTGTAGACATAAATGTATTACTCATTACATTTTACTTTACATGCCTGGAGTTGGTTTAGAAAATTTTGCCATTAATTATGTAAATTAGATCACAATGTAACAGGTTTGAAAGTCCTATCATGGAAGGTTTGAAAGTCCTATCATGGAATGCAGCGGATTTATAAATTTTTCTTTTTAATTATGCAAATAAGCTGTTGATTTGCATAATTAGTATCTTATTATGTAGGTCTTCACTCAGGCTACCTACATACCAAAATTCATGATGATCCGTCAAAACGTTCATATTTCCTCATTAACTATGCAAATGAGGTTGTCATTTACATAATTGATATCTATTGACATTTCTCTCCTTCTCAGCTACATATGTGACAAGTTTGAAAGTCCTATCATGGAATGCAGTGGATTTATAAACTTTCCTCATTAATTATGCAAATTATCTTTGATTTACATAATTAGTATTTCATTCTGTAAGTCACCACTCATTCTATCTACATACAAAAAATCATGACGATCTGTCAACACGTTGTCGAGTTATTCTAATCCAAAGTCTGAATGGAAACCGACGCCTGCAGTTCCAAAAAAAGCTACTAGGGAGCCCAAACTCACAACACTTACTCTCTGCCTCAAGGGCTATCTACCACGTAAAAATCACGACCACAGCATGTCCAGAACACGATAAATAAAAAATTGAGGTTCTGCTGCAGTACCTTAGCAAGCCGCTAGGGGACCCATTATCAAACTTGACCTTTGTTTTCCCGACCCCTACCCACCTACCAAATATTATCAGGATCCATCAAAGGCTTCTGTAGTTGCTGTTGACACACAGACACACAAACACACTCAAAACATAACCTTCTGCCATTTTGGCGAAGGTAATTAGTTCTGTATTAGGTCAAGTGATAGGTGAGGTGAGGTGGTGAGTTCTGTATGCCAGATTCTAGGGCTGGGAATATATAACTGTTGCTTCTTTTGAGAATCATGATGTAATACTGAGATAAGCTCAATGTAGTGTGTATTATTAAGCTGTCCCTGATATGATGTGCTCCAGTATCTCCAACTTACACTTGCAGCAGTCACAGCTACATTTGTTACAGGTGCTGGAGCATCCCTCACAAGCGGAACAGCCTGTAAAGAAAACAACAAAGAAAAGAATGTTTCAACATACATAATGAAGCTCCTGGAATGCAGCGCCTTTTGAGATTACCACTACCAGTGTTTCTAAAACTGATCACTGTCAAACATATTGAAATTTGGTTACCTGAGCTACAGATTACGTCTTAACATCATAGACCTAGATTGATATCATGTCCGTAACCTCTCCGGGTTGTCAAGTTATTCTATAGACTATTAAGTTTAGGAAATGTTTTTTCAAATGTCCCAAAAGAATTGAATTCCTTGCATATATCTAACACTATGTAAACACCTTGATGTAAGTTTTCGAAAAAAAAATTAACATTTTGTGAGTTCGGACAAAACTACAGGTTAGTTTTCATGGTGTTTTGCCGTATTTTTGCCATATTTGCAATGACCACTCACTGAGGTAGTAGTTATAACCAAGAACTTCATCATCTTGTAAAATGTTAACATTACTAAACACATGTAACTATTGCGCTACCGTGAACTTTAAACCATCGTGAATACTTCACTTCCTCCCTACTGCGAAATTAAATCGCCACGAAATTAAAGTTTTAGCATTGCAAATGAAGCAATGACGTCATAGCTTCCGTGCACTGTTATGCGTGTCTTTGCCGGTAGGTGACGCCGCAATCTTGAGGCTTTTCCCTCTTGACTAGCCGCTTTAGAGAGTAGCGAAACAAATTCACGGACAAAACGCGACACGCAATTAAAGATGTCTTTTACACATTGAGGGGTATGCTTATTTGCTACCCCTGCGCCTATCACACGATCACTCGCGAACACTAAATACCCTAAGCTTTTGCACTCGCTAAATTTGTGGCCCTGCTTGATCCGTTATGATCGTGACGTGACTACACTACAGAAATGTGAGGACACAGGTACTTACATGGATCTGGCATCTTGTCAGTCTTTCCTCGTAGTGTCTTGAGCGGTCACGAACACAAGATGCGCTGTGGCGTAGCAGGAAAATAACTGCGTGTCTCGTGCTTCAGGTTATTATACTCTTTGTGCACACGTTCTGCACACGTTGTCATCTCCGACAGCTTCAAAACAACCACCTTGCACACCGCACTTTTTCCTAGTTCGATCGTAAGACACCATTCAAAGGGGTGACTCACATAGCATACTGCAAAGATCGTACCAGAATATTGGAAAAGATAATGTTTTGATATTCTAATTATAAAAGAACAATATTTAATACATTAATAAGCGCGTTAAATGTATGTGTTTTGAGGTAAATTATTTGTAGAGTTAATGCTATCATAGAAGAGACTGTGTTGTTCCCCTTTTAGCATTGTGGTACGACACATGTGTCGTGTGCATTTAGACCCGGGAATGATTTAAATTGTATATACACAGGGGAGTGCCCAGCGAGCTGCTTGCAAACGTTACGTAAGCTTCCTGTTTTGTAGTGCTGTGACATACATCGAAGGGATATCGAAGATGAGTCAGGGGTTTCACAGGGCGTGATGGGGGTTGAGAGAGCCCCTCTTCCAATAATGTGGTTCACCACCCTTCAGTGCATAGATATTATCTATAATGTTAAACGTCACTTGTTACGGTACTACAGCGGAACTTCCGGGTTTGATATCTCGGTTTCTACATGCTGCACTCGGGGAGAAAGCGGTATAGTTTTGTCTACACCAATGCACATCATAAATTCACGTGTTCAACCCACGTACTAGAAAGTTTGCTGACTGTTTAAGATAACTCACGGAGATTCGCCAAATACGGTACTAACGTTACTATTACGTTACTAGCGTTATATAGCATATCAGCGCGGATAATTTCCGAAAGGCCGGTCAGACGTTAGAGATGACCCAGCCTGTTGGACAGCCTGTTGTCGACTGAATTCCTTCGGCAAATACTATTCTCTCTATTTGGCCAATTTTTGTTTCTAGGTCATAAACAGAGGGTCCGTAAAAGCAGTTTGCTCTGTACTGTTTGTGCACACGTTGTGCACACGTTGTCATCTCAGCCTGCTTCAAAACAACCACCTTGCACACCGCACTTTTTCCTGGTCTGACCGTAAGACGTTCTTTAAAGGGATGACACACATAGTACACTACAAAGATTGTACCAAATTATCGCAGAAAACATATGTTTTGATATATGATTTGATAAATTAACTTAAGGCTAAATATATCTTTTATTTATGTATTTTGTGAATTATTATTTCTAGACGTAATACTACTAGTATATTGGAAGAGACTATGTTGTTCCCTGTTAACATTGTGGTACGACCCATGTGCCGTGTGCAAGACCCGGGAATGATTTTTAAATTGTTTATGTGCACACGGGGGAGAGCTCAGCTCCTTGCAAACCTTACGCAAGGTCATTTGAACCAAGTTCCTGTTCTAGTGCTGTGACATACGTCGAAGGTTCTAGATCCATCATGAGTCAGGGGTTTCACAGGGCGAGATCGTGATGGTTAGGGAGCCGCTGACTTTACCTTTGGTTCCCCTCGTCCAGTAATGTAGTTCAGCATTCTACATAGAAGTTACGTACGTATACGGTACTTCCGGTTTAGGTATCAAGTACTGTAAATGCATTTAAGTTCGCGGGGATTTAATTTCGCGGTAGCGGGAAAAGGGACTTTTCGCGGTGGATTTAAGTTCGCGGTAACACCATAGACTGCAGTCTAATACCATTATAGAAAAATGTTCGCGGTGGTTTTAATTTCGCGGTGGGCAAGAACAGACTGCTGGGAACCCTGGCTCTATGATTTATTTTTTCATACAGTTTCATAAATCAAATCAACAGACGTTCGCAACGTAGGTCAACATAATGACAACTTGGTAACTAGGGACTTTTTTCATGTGGTTCTGATAGTTTCCTTTCCATGTAAATTGGATTATATTTTTCACGGAATGGCTGCATGACAGAGTGGCGTCTGGTTGTCTGCAGCAGCAGCATGTGCGAGCTATGATAACAAGACAGCGTTTTCCACTGCGCTACCGGGCAGCTCTTATTAGTCTCTTTTGCAGCCTTTGCAGGCGCTGATTTGCCATTTTCAACATAACATGGACAGGTATGCCGGGAATTGATATGGTATTGTCGCTATAGGGCTCTAGGGTGGAAATACGACATTCCCGGCATAAGAACCTGGTCCCGAAATGTTAAAGATATCGCGAATGAGGGATCCCCAAAGTAAACATCACTGCTCCTATATATGTAACGTTATATGGCTGCGAAGGAGGCTAGTGGCAGTGTCAATCTAGATCTATTTTACAAACCATGCAGTTTAGTCAGATTCCGCTAGAAGAGTCAATTCTTCCTGTTCCAGCACCGCTGTTTTTGATGGTGTCAAAATTTGACAGTGGGGAGGGCCCACGTATATCATGATTATGAAATGCGAAATATTGTGAAAAGGAGTCTATTACATACAGTTCATATTAGAAGTTGTACAATATTGGTAGTTCTTGCTCGTATATGTATGCATGTCTCTCAACGTCTTCCCCAGGTCTCTCCTGAAATAAAGGGGATCCGTCGGGGAAGTCTACCAATTTCAGCGGAGTGGGTGATTTGGGCCATGGGGCTATCAATCGCAAGTTTTCAATTAAACCATAATTGCATGCGTCCAATATCAACGTCTTTCCAAAATATCCTTTCTTCTTGACGTCTTACCTTAAGCCGGGTTCACACATGCGTATATTTTCAATTACGTTTGAGGTCCGCATGTAACTCTTAGTCTCTACCAGGCTCCACAGGTTGCTGTAAAGTAGTAGAAATTGGAAAAATATGACATGTCAGATGAATGAGCTGTCTGAGAGGTACGGTTTGCCGCCAGATAACTTCGCTGACATGTTATCTGGCTGTAGCTGTCCAATTTCTATTATTTTTCCGGTGTCCCGAGGAGCCTGGTAGAGGCTAAGAATTTCATACGGACCTCTAACGGGCTTGCATATATACGCAACACGTGTGAACCCACCTTAAAGCTGATGAAAGTTAGAGCACTGAGTTAGAGCACAGTCAAATCTATAGTTCTAACTTTAGGGAGCGTACGCACATCTACGCCCTCTAACGTCTAGGTACTTACGCTTTGTTATCACATTCGTATTTAGTGCGTTGTTGCCACCGTAGCCACCATTCTACTCACCTCAGTGAGCGACATTGTGTCACAGCACTGACGGTTAAACACCTTACAGATTTCCCTTGACGTAGCACTCATCCGCTTACCATATCACATGGACAAACCTGTGCGCGTATGTACATGTCTGATAATACTGGTGACGTTAGCTGATATTGTGTCCGGTGTATAACGGACGTACAAGGCGGCGCATTCTTTTAAAACATGACGCATTCCAAGCAGTAGCTGTCATTTAAAGGATGCACTGAAGCTGAGACGGAATGGAATTGTTAAGTAAGTGTCCAAGAGCCCCCCCCCCCCAAAAAAAAGCTGCACTATGAAATGCATAGAAGTACCAAGCAGGTACAAATAAACATAGCTTGCCATAAAATCAGCCTTGTGCAATTTGGCGTTATCGATCGCGATCTATTATAAGTTTTACTACGAATGTATGGAACATGTTTTTCGTTGTATATGAACCCATACTTCCGGTTTTTCATAAAATCATAATTAAAGGCCACCGAATATTCATGAATTGGCTCCAGGATGACATCACTACTTGTAATGACGGCAGCTGGCAGACAGGTCATACGGCAGACATTGGTTATACGGCACATCTACAAATATGTTAGAGCTGATGAGTTGCTGTTCAACAACCGGCATCAAATACAGCTAGCAATTTACTTTACTTTAGTTCTTCACATCAATCAGCGGTCATCGGTTTAGAAGCACGTATAAAGCCATTAACCCATACTTTCTGACCCCTGCATTCGCTGTATGTTGGAGGGGGTATTAAGAAATAAATACCTGGAGAGCGCAAATAGTAGTCCTATTTAGGTCACTTCCTTTGTATCACCGTTAATATCATGCAATCGGCATCGAAGAGACAAAATTGTAAACTTATAAATGGTCCTGATGGTTAGTAACGGAGGATAATTGAGAAGATTGTCCTTTTTAACCCGTAGAGGTAATGACGACAATGAGCGAAAACAGGGCGTTTTAGCGCACTTATTGTGGAAAATATTGACCTTCTTGCATCAAGATAACCATTTGAAGATGTCCATTTGAACAATCAAACCCAGACTAATTTTGCGGTAGAATGTCCGCCATCGCTAGTCGCCATCCTAGGTCCAGGTAACGAGCATGACATAACGCACTGTATGACATCGTTTGGCATCGCGAAGCTCGTGTTTGCATTGATGAACGGCTCATGAAAACGGTAAGGTAACAAAATATATAAGATATTTATACCTAGTCAGGTTGGCGGGAAACCACATAAATGTGTTGAGGTGCGTTTGGTCTCCAATTAGGTACGCATGGTGCGTTGTATTTATCGTAATTGCTTCCATTTTACCGAAGCGCGATTATACATGTTTGACGGGTGATTACAAACCAAGATTACAGAGTTACTGCGGTGCCCGATTGCTACGTCCTAATAACTCCTGGAAAAAGACCTAGAAGTAATTATAGTCTTATTTGTCCCCCGCTGAATTTCTTAAACATCAATTACCATACACTGGAATACCACCCACGTCCCTCTAGAGCCCAAAGCAGAAGAAACAAAACAACTTGGTCCTTTGCCGTTCCAGATAGGTGAGTTATAGCGCATATCCATACACCATTTCAACCACGTTGTCGAGTCTATATGTGATAAGCACCAGAGGTGATAATGTTGCGGTGCGGTTATGAAACTGCGGCGTAAATTGTGGCTTGTTGGTAAGCTGATAGATACACCCGGCACACCAACCGTGAAGATGATACCCTTGCTGTACTTACTGTGGACATAAGGCACATTAGTCCTGCCACTAGGCCGTTTCCTGACGTACAGCGTG
Organism: Branchiostoma floridae; assembly: GCF_000003815.2. NCBI lineage: Eukaryota > Metazoa > Chordata > Leptocardii > Amphioxiformes > Branchiostomatidae > Branchiostoma > Branchiostoma floridae. The sequence goes on from NC_049982.1 coordinate 15,881,301, forward strand.
ATGCGTCTTACGGTTACCTCCTACTGACCTTCAACTTCAAGGGTGCGTTTAGGCCTACGTCACATTTCCTACCCGCGGGAAACGGAAAAAATAAAGTTTATGCTAATTATTATGCACAATGCACTCTGTAGAATCATTTTTGGTCCGTTTTGTGTTTTGTCCTCTCTCTCTCTCATATTTTCTAGGTTGAAATGTCAAAGAAAATATGTCTATTAGCGCTTTCTACACTAAATCTCCGATAATGAAACATAAAGTTACAAGACACTCGTCAGCTTGCTCGTCTTCTTGATAGTTTCCCTACGAAATTGCGGTTGCTACGACGCTAGGTGATGAAGGTTTCAACTGCGGCAGATACTTAACAAGGGCCGATCAAATTGCAATATTTGTTTTGAACATACAACTTCTCATGTGAAATCGACACGCTACCAGTTGCTCATGGCAATGGAACTTGATGTAAAACAAATGCAGAGCAAACCGGTGTGTCGCAGTGAGGAACCTCAGCTGCCACCACAATGAGATATGGGTGAGCAAACAACTCACAAGTGCATAGATTGGTGTACTGCTGACAGTAGAGGTAAAACCTGGGCCCTGTCTTGTTCTATCACATGTAAATAAAAAGTGCTTTCAGTAGTTCAAACATTTTGTTCAGACATCTCCTCTTAATCTAAGCCGTTCTGTTAGAATATCCCTGCTGCAATAGTCACATAGACAGGTGGTGCCAGACGGCAGAAGACATGATGTTTTCCTTCGGTGAAAGCAATTTTGAAGTACCTGATAAAATCGTAATAGTGTATTCCTAGGCCTTACTGTTTTAAGTACCCGGCGCACAAACTTATATCACTTCATGCCTTGTGTATGTGCCGCTTTTCTGTGCACAATATTCTCTGTATTTCTGGTCTATAGGTACCAGATATTAAGCAGGAAATAAGAAAATGAACAGTAGAGATGGTTATGTACCATAAGTTGCCACAAGCTCGGTAAGATGGACGGATCTTTATATATGCACTACACATTCTGTACTGTGATCGTAGTAATGGACAATTCACATTAACTCCGCCGGTGTGAGACATCCAAATCCTTTTGAGGATTACATCAGTGACTCAGACTCAGAATGACGAGACCTTAATCTACACCATGTCTGATCAGTCAACACTTGTTTGTGACAGAAAATAAGAATCTGATAGTTTTCAAGCCACGCCAGTGGAGTCCGGTGGAAAAAAAAGTAACTGCCGGTTAGTGAAAGCACTGCCCACTAGTCTTGTCCGGCAGTCACGAGTTTGCCGACGGAAGATAATCTCCATATAGTCCCAAGCGTTGGAGAAAGCTTACATGATGAACTGCTAAAATCATTTGGGTTATGCACAGAAACCTATTTCCTAAAGGCACCTTAAAGAGGACCTTTAAGCAGCAAAGGTAATTACAATTCTGCAGAAACAACATTTACTACTGTCCTTAAAATTGCAGTTAACGCTACTTGCTAATTCATATATCTTTCTACTTGCCAATTGTATGTGCATTATTGATTTGAGATTTCCATCAGAATAATGATAATATTAGGGCACCACTTTTTCTTCCCAGATTAGAATAGTCTTTGTTGTGGAAGATATTTCCTGGAGTAGTCGGCCGCGAAAGTCGTACGTGAGTTGGTTGCTAACCTGGTCCATAACGCCTGGGATCACCCGGGGCTGACCCGATCCCAGCAGCCATGGATTAGCGGATTTGCAACTGGATGGTGTGAAATCAATTCATAATTGCTAAAGTGTTACCTTCTACGTGCAGGTAGCGGTGCGTTGAGTGGCGTTCTCCACCCAGCTTGGGTGTAAAATGAGACCTGTCCGCTGGCACGGAGACTCAGTGAGAGTGAAGAGTCGCTCAATATCGTCTCCCGTCCTCAATCATTAACGCCGTGTGTTCTTACCGATCCTTCGCGTGGCTCACAAATGGGTTTCCTACAAACAAAATTTAGTCTAACGGCACCACCAACAGCATTGATGCATAGTTTGCACGTGATAGTTAACATTGATGAACCTTAAACACTGAGATTTGGAGATTACTAACATCTCCACTATTAGGTATTGGGCTTGTTGACAAGTACTCTGCAAAGTTTGCGAGTGAATTTTTATAGATGTGACATGGTGTATCAAGGATAACATCGATCATTGTTTTGCTGGCGGAAATGACGACAGTCAGTTCCGTTCTCAGAATCTTCTATGACGTCACCTCATGTCATGACAATTGCAAGACAGTGTAATCCAGCTGCGGCAGCTGACGACACGCGCGCGGCATCACTCCGACGACAGGATATCAACACTTACACCTTTTCATCTTAAGTCGATGCTGACGAACGGATTGTGATGTCACCACGCGGCCTGCGCTGATTGGTGTTCCTGGCAGACATATAAAAGCCGGCAGCAACAACCAAAAACGCTCAGCTGCAGCCAGCTTTAATTTGGTGCACAGGGTAGCAAGCGCAGTGGTAGAACATATTCAATGCCCCCGTGCATGCTAGGACAAGCAGAAACCCTGAGCCATAGAAGACTTATTGTAGGCAAATAGTTAACATACATATACAACACGCAGGATGACCCTTTCCACGACGTCCCCTGCAACTGTGAAGTCCAACTCGTCGGAGGAACACTACAGGTCTCGACTGACGTGGGGAGAGGACGTGGCTATAGGATCGTATCTCGCAGTTGTAGGTGAGTGGACAGCTCTTAAAATCATTCCACAATATCACATGCCATGTGGTCATACATGTTTGTAGTGTTTTCTGCCCTAGAGCAATCACGGCAACAACAAAAAAAGAAAAAAAAATACAAACAAAACTGTTATCTTCATTTTTAATGGTACATTGTGATGCTGAACAAATTTTCAAGCTTTTTGCGAAAGACTAAGACTATCATTGCACTCATGTGGATTGAAGCGGTATGCAGACGAAGACGCTCTGCGTGTGTGTATTCTTTGTCAGTTATCAGAAAAAAAATGAACCGAGAGGATAGAAATCTTTTATGAAATGTTTTCCACATCCGTGTTCTTTCTGAAATAGAGCACTTTCATTTCAGTCTGGTCCGATGAGCGCCGTAAGCATTTGGATGGTTCAACATCACCAAGTGCACTCACAGTATAACATTAGGGATTTGCTGTTACAGGGCATGGTTTATTGGATCATACACGCATTCTGGACTTAAATGAAGGGTGCTACCACTAGAATACATATGTGCGTAAATGACGCTTTATATTACTGGTCAAGGAGGTTTCGCTTTACTGTTGTAGACATTCATGCCGTTTCAATAAGTGCAGCTGTCAACAGGTGCCGCGGAATATTTTCCAAGTTAAGACCGCCGGAAAAAGTGATAATGAAGTATGATTTTCCTTCATATCTACATCTCCAGACCATAAAGTAGATTGCTTAGAGCCAGTCAACTTACAGAGCAACAGGTGGCGGGATATGTCAATCGCCGAGCTGGGTTTACATTAAGTCTTTGGAAGCTTTACAGCTTAACCGGGTATGCAATGCAAACAATAGAAATAAACAAAAGGAAAATTCTTTAACAAAAAATTGCCTCCTCAGCGCGAACAAAATGGCCTTTACATAACAATGAGCTTTACATTGTAAGATGTCCGTGCACATTCACCTGCTACAAATTGTGCCTGCTTCTTTGAGTATAAGAAATGACAAATCTACATTCGATGAACACTGATTGACTTTGGGAGGCTTTCCTCCCTTAATAGTACGCACGGAAAATTCCACAGCCTCGATTTGCAACGCTTTAGAAGCAGGTACAGAACACAAGCTGGTACTCCACGGATATGGGATATGTCATTGGACAGATACAGGTAATTCCCAAAACGAAGATGAGGCGACGGACAATGTTGCTTGGGGATTGCTAAAAGCATCAAACCTCACTTTCCTGACTGAACTGATTTCCCCGGTTGCTAGCTGGCTTGTGATGAGGATGTGCCTGCCAGGTAGAGTGTGAGTCAGCGGAGAGATGGAGATCCGTGTTTGAAACTCGTCAGCCAGCCATGTGGGTCCTACAATACTGCTGGTGATGGAGAAAAGGCTAATAGCTAAGTCCTGTTCCTGTTCCTTTGATTCCAGGCCCGGAAACAAGCAAATAAAGCAAGCAAATATATTTACCTGATCTACTAGAGTGCATGGGTGTGTACACGCAAGCTTTTTTATTAAAGCCCCGGTCACAAAAATCGTACGATTGACTGCGATGGAGGTTTTATGCGCGGCATAAGCGCAGTACGTCGTAAGTCGGGGAAGAATCGGAAGCAATGGTTTAAATATATGAAGCCGTGGTCACAAGGATCGTAGTGCATCGTACGATGAGGTCATTAGAGCGTATTTGCGTCAATCGCAGGTAAATCATAGTAAATCGGGGAGCCTCCTATGACGAAAATAGGACTGAAATGGATTTTGAACATGTTCAAAATTTCGCTATCGTCGTAAGATTTTATTTGCCCCCAAAGCAGACTTCATTACGGCAATTTTTGTCTACTGATGAGGTTTTAGATTTATGAATTTTTAGCATGTTGTGATGGTTTCAGTTTTCCCTGATATTGTCGATATTGACGAAAAGGGAAAATATATCAGGCGCAACTGCCACAATCGCAACCAGAGAACAGCGCGCCCCGCACAGGTGATGCAGACAATTGTTTGATCGCTTCATGCACGTGAGTTGATAATTAGATCAAATCTCAGCTCTCGTCGGTCTTGGGTCAGTTTACCATAATCGTAATAACCATGGGGACAACTCAAACATAAAGGCAGGCTCTATGAGTCGGAAATATATATGATATAATGCTTATGATATGATTTTTCTTTGATGGCATCTTTTTGTTGATAGCATATCATGATACAATATTCGAAAGAGCCTGACACGTAGAGCCGGCAAGCAGGCCGAGATAACCATACCAGTACTCACGCTTGATTTGAACTTTTGCTTGTAATACTCTTGTTATCATAGTTTTTTTAAATTTATTTTTACAGTTAAAGATATTATAGGAAGGTATTCAACAGCTATGTCCACATTTTGTTGGTTAAAGAAGTACAAAAACGATCAGACGGCTATACAGAAGAGACACAAGTGAAAAATCGTACGACGCTGGAAAAATTTTGAACATCATCCGATGCTCTGCGATGCTCTGCGATGGCTGATTTTGCTTACGATTTAGCTGCGATCCACTGTGATCATCGTGCGATAGGCGTAATATGCCATCGCAAGGACGTCGTACGATTCTTGTGACCGGGGCTTAAAAGAAAATCTGCTGTAGAAATTATCCTTGTTGAAAGCCAGTTATTCACTTGCTAGGGATATCTACTAAGGAAACACGGTTCATCAAAGGCTCAATATTGGTCAGGAATTGAGTTGCTCTCTGAATAAACAAACAATTGCAAGCATAAATGCTGGTTAATACATGCTCTTCAAGCAGCTATGGTGATACTAATGATGATGATAAATATGCTATCAAAGCCTACCAGGAATTATCAAGCAGTCAATACACACGATTTTTCCATTGTACGAATCCACCCACGATATCAATGTACGTACATGTACTTGCAAGACATTCTCTAGCGCATTGTCATGGAAGACTGAGTCAGAATCAGGGTGATTTGTATGCATATGGCGTCGTGAAATGTCATGCAACAGGAAGGGCAACGTCACATACGTCGTGCGATCGTCGCACAACCTGGCAGCATCGTTGGTATGTATAGGCGCTAATATGTCGGCAAAATTAAGCTGCCATGTTGCGAACAAGGCTGTCTTAGTTGGTACTGCTACAGCCTGTTTGAAAACTGTACCGCATCATAAAATCGTACGATCACCCAGAACGGAAGTGAGCGCGTCGGAAGGATCCCACCGGGCGGCGTAACCCGGCTCACGCGAGGAGTCCCGAGAAATCACGTCTGTCTAGTACTGCTGAAAGGGCTTCACGGAGGAACGGCCATAACGAGATTTGTGATCTAGAATGAGTCTGAGATGAGATAAAGATACGTGTGTAGCATAGCAGGCCCACAGCAGCAGATATCAGAGTCACAAGTTGCTAAGAGTCCCATAATCGAATTTGTCACTATATTTATCGATACCTACCCAATCACAAAATGTCATATAAAGTAGATTCATCTCACATCTGCAACTTCAGGAGTTATACAAGCGACACAGAAAGCATCGTTTATCGAGGGTAATTAACAAAAGGACATATGTCAGACACATTCATATATTCAAATCTATAAGCTCTCTCAAAGTAGTATAATCATTTAGGCACTGTGGAAAGATGAAAAACTACGTTGACATCAGTCAACGTAATGAATGAGCACAGGTAAATCTTACCCAGTGAAGAACTATTGTTGCTTGTGAGTAGGCTATCAGACATTCTATAGACATAACTATAGACCACATATACTGAAGCATCTAAAGATATTTAGCTTTAAATGCTGTAGTGCTAGCACTCTAAGGTACATTTGGTCTTAGAACGTAACTGGAAAGTCCGACATTTGCTTAAGAGCAAATACAGCATATTTCAGCCATACCCCTTCCCACGCAACATTGGACTGTTCCAAATCACCCCTGCGCAAAAATGGAACATCATATTAACAGTACATTATCCCCCAAAGTGGACTGGTATTGTGAATTGATTCCAGGTAAAAACAGAGCTTGCTTCTATTTTTCAGAAAATGACAATAATCACACCTTCCATTCAGAAAATTTTCATCATGACTGAAAATTGTTGAATGACTTCATGTAATGTCATTAACAATTTTCAGTACGATAACTAGGTGTAAGTTTAAAAAAGTATAAGCTCCTTGTGATGTGGGTACATTTATTATTGCAGTGAACTTTTTTTTATTCAAGTAGGGCATACGATTTAATAATTATCAAGCAGGTGCAGGTACTGTAGGAGCGTTTGTTTTCTTCAAGCTGTAAAACTGTTAAACTGTTTTACTTTGTATGCAATCAGCCATCGAGCCTATTCTTATTTTAGTTTAACAACTTCCTGCCAGACCCGGAAGATACGATTGAACCTTGTTCGAGGATTTATTTTCGTCTGTCTGGTCAGTCTGTTCATACCCTGGCGCTGAGAGTGTTTTATTGGGCTGAAACTCTGGCAGTTTAAAGTTACTTACAATTTAAATGTTCAAAGATTAACGTTATGTCAAACAACAACAGCACTAGGAAATGTGGCCACTATAGACAGGTGGTCACTATAGAGAAAATGCTGATCTATTGACTAGGAGCCATACGTTACACATGATTTCAGTACACTGATCATTAATCATATAAACATTGCACAGGTAAGCCAATTGTTTAGATGTACAATTAAGTTCAAATAATTCTGAAGAGAAATATTGATGAGAAAATAATCATTCTCGCCACTGTCTAACTTATAATTACGTATCAAAACTAAACGCAGATTTTCTAACTAACGCACCTTTCGCCGACTTCATCAAAGGACCGCCGGCTATCAATCAAACACGGCTGTTGATTAGACTTAGAGTTTCAAACAGTCATGTGCTGTGTGCCAGTTGACAGCGAACTTCATGCTACGTGATGTTTTACATTGCTTGGACCTTCTTTCCTACAGCGGTGCTTCTACAAAATATTTAGGGCAGATGTTCCATGTACCACATCACGAAATCGCCGCGAAATGCAGCTAGCCGCGCGGTGTCGTTGCGACACCCTCGCCGTAGCCGTGTCAGGCATTTCGCCGTAAGAAATTTCATGATGTTCCATGTTCGCCGCGAAATGCAGCTAGCCGTGCGGTGTCGTTGCGAAACCCTCGCCGTAGCCGTGTCAGGCATATCGCCGTAAGAAATTTCGTGATGTTCCATGTAAGAGATCACAGATTCACCAACACCCTCGCCGTAGCCGTGCCAGGCATTTTGCCGTCTGAGATTTCGTGATGTACCATGTAAGAAATCACAGATTAAACGCGAAATGCAACTTACCGCGCGGGTTCATTGCAACACCTTCGCCGTGTCAGGCATTCCGCCGTGATCGTGTCGGGATCGTGAATGACATCACGTATTAAATCAACGCAAAATGCAGCTAGCCCCGCGGGCCCGGTTCAACACCATAAACATAGGAAGCGGACCATCCAAGTTTTACATGTAGGCAGTGTAGTTTTGTAGAAATTCTACACATTTCTACAATGGTTCCTGTAGACATTTGTAGTGATGTAGAAATCCTACATAATTCTACACTTGTCACTGTAGATATTTGCAGAGGGGGACACAGGAAGCGGACCATCCAAGTTTGACATGTAGGCAGTGTAGTTTTGTAGAAATTCTACACATTTCTACAATGGTTCCTGTAGACATTTGTAGTGATGTAGAAATCCTACACATTTCTACACTTGTCACTGTAGATATTTGTAGAGAGGGACACAAGAAGCGGACCATCCAAGTTTAACATGTAGGCAGTGTAGTTTTGTAGAAATTCTACACATTTCTACAAAGGTTCCTGTAGACATTTGTAGTGATGTAGAAATCCTACACATTTCTACACTTGTCACTGTAGATATTTGTAGAGAGGGACACAGGAAGCGGACCATCCAAGTTTGACATGTAGGCAGTGTAGTTTTGTAGAAATTCTACACATTTCTACAATGATTCCTGTAGACATTTGTAGTGATGTAGATATCCTACACATTCCTACACTTGTCACTGTAGATATTTGTAGAGAGGCACACAGGAAGCGGACCATCCAAGTTTGACATGTAGGCAGTGTAGTTTTGTAGAAATTCTACACATTTCTACAATGGTTCCTGTAGACATTTGTAGTGATGTATAAATCCTACACATTTCTACACTTGTCACTGTAGATATTTGTAGAGAGGCACACAGGAAGCGGACCATCCAAGTTTCACATGTAGGCAGTGTAGTTTTGTAGAAATTCTACACATTTCTACAATGATTCCTGTAGACATTTGTAGTGATGTAGAAATCCTACACATTCCTACACTTGTCACTGTAGATATTTGTAGAGAGGCACACAGGAAGCGGACCATCCAAGTTTGACATGTAGGCAGTGTAGTTTTGTAGAAATTCTACACATTTCTACAATGGTTCCTGTAGACATTTGTAGTGATGTATAAATTCTACACATTTCTACACTTGTCACTGTAGATATTTGTAGAGAGGGACACAGGAAGCGGACCATCCAAGTTTAACATGTAGGCAGTGTAGTTTTGTAGAAATTCTACACATTTCTACAAAGGTTACTGTAGACATTTGTAGTGATGTAGAAATCCTACACATTTCTACACTTGTCACTGTAGATATTTGTAGAGAGGGACACAGGAAGCGGACCATCCAAGTTTGACATGTAGGCAGTGTAGTTTTGTAGAAATCCTACACATTTCTACAATGGTTCCTGTAGACATTTGTAGTGATGTAGAAATCCTACACATTTCTACACTTGTCACTAGATATTTGTAGAGAGGGACACAGGTAGCGGATCATCCAAGTTTCACATGTAGGCAGTGTAGTTTTGTAGAAATCCTACACATTTCTACAATGGTTCCTGTAGACATTTGTAGTGATGTAGAAATCCTACACATTTTTACACTAGTCACTGTAGATATTTGTAGAGAGGAACACAGGAAGCGGACCATCCAAGTTTGACATGTAGGCAGTGTAGTTTTGTAGAAATTCTACACATTTCTACAAGATTCCTGTAGACATTTGTAGTGATGTAGAAATCCTACACATTTCTACACTAGTCACTGTAGATATTTGTAGAGAGGCACACACGCAAGCGGACCATCCAAGTTTGACATGTAGGCAGTGTAGTTTTGTAGAAATTCTACACATTTCTACAATGGTTCCTGTAGATATTTGTAGAGAGGGACACAGGAAGCGGACCATCCAAGTTTTACATGTAGGCAGTGTAGTTTTGTAGAAATTCTACACATTTCTACAATGGTTCCTGTAGACATTTGTAGTGATGTAGAAATCCTACACATTTCTACACTTGTCACTGTAGATATTTGTAGAGAGGGACACAGGAAGCGGGCCATCCAAGTTTCACATGTAGGCAGTGTAGTTTTGTAGAAATTCTACACATTTCTACAAGATTCCTGTAGACATTTGTAGTGATGTAGAAATCCTACACATTTCTACACTAGTCACTGTAGATATTTGTAGAGAGGCACACAGGAAGCGGACCATCCAAGTTTGACATGTAGGCAGTGTAGTTTTGTAGAAATTCTACACATTTCTACAATGGTTCCTGTAGATATTTGTAGAGAGGGACACAGGAAGCGGACCATCCAAGTTTTACATGTAGGCAGTGTAGTTTTGTAGAAATTCTACACATTTCTACAATGGTTCCTGTAGACATTTGTAGTGATGTAGAAATCCTACACATTTCTACACTTGTCACTGTAGATATTTGTAGAGAGGGACACAGGAAGCGGACCATCCAAGTTTCACATGTAGGCAGTGTAGTTTTGTAGAAATTCTACACATTTCTACAATGGTTCCTGTAGACATTGCTGTTTCCACTTTTCTGTTTCTCTTTGGCAGGGTGATGTGAGGATTTTGTACGTAAGACAACAGATAACATTACATGCAGTGATCAGAGAATGTGGTTAGGGGGTTAACGTTAACTCGAAAAAATAAAATGTGTTCTAGAAGCGGTTGGTTGCATATTACATAATCAACAGTGCTGCTACCGTTTGGCTGATGACACGTGAATTTTCCTTGTAGATCACCGGCTATTCTGCCGTTAAGAATTTTAAGATTTCCTTGAATACATAAATCAGCCACAAATCTGCCAAACTTGTTGGGGGGAGCTTGATCCATGTGTTGTCTATCTAATGTAATGTTTGAGAAGTTGTTCGGGTGATTATCAGAGAAAGTGTCATCTTCAACGAAATCTTGTATATTTCCTAGACGAGAATTTTGGTCACCGCCTAGTAGGATGAAACCCTGCGTATTTGCACTTGTGGATGCACTAGGACTGATATTAACTGAACAAATAAAAAGATCTTTGTCTAATCCTAGTAATTTGCAATCTATCTGAACCCAAAGCAAATCTGTTGATTTTGATGGTAATTTTTTTAACAGAAGCTTTGTATTGTTCTTTGAAAAAGAATATGATGCCCCTTGATGAGCGTTTTGCTCGTTTACTCTTCTTTCTATGCGATTGAAAGGAACTGTAGTTTGGTATGTTAATTTTTTTTGTTTTTTCAGTACTCCGCGTTTCCAGAAGCGATATAAAGTCAAATTTGTCAATTTTATACAAGAAATCTAAATCCTCTAATTTCGAACCCAGCCCGTGGACATTCCAGAAACAAAAGTTCATGTTGCCTCCAGAAAATGCTTTCATATCCAAGGATGAGTTAAATGAAATGGGAAAAAAAAGAAAAAAATGTGTCTTTACGGTCCGATCCACAATGTCTCACAGGACCTTACTAGCTTTAACATGTTACTGAAACACAACCAGTAGATTTCTAGCGAAAACATGCCTTTAGTCGATTCGTTCACATGCAAAGTACCCAATTACCACGTACTGATCTAGTGGCACGCGAGGGACAGGGATGAATAGCTCAAACCTATTGTCTGTTTATTAACGATTTTTTGTCGAGCTTCCTTTTAATAGTTTGCTAGTTATTTGGAGTCGAGCGCTGGATTTCATAATGCAATAAAGGA
>NC_049982.1:15901488-15948475 GCF_000003815.2 Branchiostoma floridae
CGACGCTTTGAAAAAATCCTGGCGAGAAGTCTGTACGGCCTGAGTCTTCAAGTTAACGTATTGTGTGGTCCCGCTTATGAATATTAATTAGCCTTCGCTTTCCTCTTCGCTGATTGGCTGAACCATTAATTGAATTAACTCTTCCTGCCGGCTAGACGCAGGTGCAGATGTCGGCTCTGTGGGGTGAACGTCCGAAAGGTCATGGCATGGAGAACGAAAGAAAACCAATTTCCCCTAAAAAAAGTGCTGTAATTAAGCCTTTTACAGTACTTTATGCCAAAAATTTTAGTTGGATCATTTTACCAACTATCTTATGCCTATCTATACCAAATGTTACTCATACCAGGGTACAGGGGTGCAAAATATACCGTTATAAGACCGTCAACAACAGTCGCACGGAGCTAACAGCGCAGCGAAAATACCATCGCTAGCGTTTCAACTTCGGATAACAAGTTATAAGTACTGTTGAACTCAGTAACGTTAAAGTTTGTTTTTAGTTGCCTTTGACGGTTTGACCTGAAATAGTGTTACGCTAAACTCCTGAAGAGAAGTTAAGTGACTGCTGCGATTATCATAGATATGCCCCTAAGAACTGATACAATATAAAGCCTTCTGAATAGTCTAAAATGCGAGAGCCTTAGGCGGGCTTCGCTCCCACTGGCGGGAACACTGCTATATACGGGATCATGAGGCCCCGCTTATGAATATTAATTAGCCTTTGGCCTCCTCTTCGCTGATTGGCTAGGTCTTTGATTCAATTAACTCTCCGGCTGACGCGCACAGGTGTGGCTCTGTGCGGGGTCACGGAAGGTCACGTCAGGAGGCCAAAAGAAAACAAATTTCCCCTCAGAAAAGTGCCAAAATTAATCATTTTAAAGTTGTTTATGTCAAAAATTTTACTTGAATCTTGTTACCAAGTATCTAATGCCTATCTATACCAAATTTCAGGTCATTTAATTGTAATACCAGGGTACAGGAGCCAAAAGTGTCCTTTTTTGGTCAAAAATTGGCCAAAAATCGCAAAAATAAGCATTTTGTTGCACTGTACACCAAAAGTGTTATTGAATTTATATGAAGGGATTATCAAGGCACATCTCTGTCAAATTTCAGTTCATTCGGTTGCAATACCAAGGTACAGGAGCCAAAAGTGTCCTTTTTTGGTCAAAAATTGGTCAAAAAATCGCAAAAATAAGCATTTTGTTGTACTGTACACCAAAAGTGTTATTGAATTTATATGAAGAGATTATCAAGGCACATCTCTGTCAAATTTCAGCTCATTTGGTTGCAATACCAGGGTACAGGGGCCAAAAGTGTCCTTTTTTGGTCAAAAATTGGTCAAAAAATCGCAAAAATAAGCATTTTGTTGTACTGTACACCAAAAGTGTTATCGAATTTATATGGGGGCATTATTAAGGCACATCTCTGTCAAATTTCAGCTCATTTGATTGTAATACCAGGGTACAGGGGCCAAAATATACAGCTTTGGTCTTAAAATGACCAAAAAATCTCAATAAAATCATTTTAGAGGTCATTTTAGAGTGACACAGGCTACTTAGTGGGGAATATGTATCACAAATCAAAACAGGCACGTTTTAACCTGTAATCGCTCGTTAATTAGGTTGACCCTAAAACTTCATGTCTCATTGACCTCGGTGATACCATAACGTCGTCGGCCTTGCCTTTATCCCTTTAGGATTTAACTGCTATTTGCTCCTAATGCGAGGATTTTGGTTGGCGTCACTGTGAAGCATAAAACTAAATGATGTCCTACAAGAAAAATGACACATTACAGTGCATATGTAAACAGATGCTGATACTGCCGTATTGAGCGCATGGAAAGTTCACTGTCATTAGTCAAGAGGAAGATTAGAACCCTATATAGCATATAACTTGCCCTTTGAATCTAACTTTGTGTTGTCATTTGTCAATATACGATTTCCTTGCGGGGTTTGTACGAGTCGTCTGGCGGAGGACGCCAGCAATATGTGACGTAACTGGCAAGACATGTGAGAAGGATGAAAAGAATCAGGGTTGGCAGATACATTAGGGAGAGCTCGTCATTTTCATGAAGCTCCTGAAACACCTGCCTTTCAGTTAACCTCGTGGCCATTCCAGTTGCCCTTTTTGTTCCAGATGGACAGCTTCCTCCATATCTCATAAAACTATCTAACTGTTTTATGGGAAGTCAAAGTTTTCAATTTCTGAAACTGCCTCTAAGCTTCCTGTACGCTGACTTTCGGCAAACCAAAACTGCCGACTCGCTAAGACAGCTCTCTAGGGCAGTAGCTTATGGAGCTTTAGATTGCGTTCATTTTCATGCTGATTTTCTCGATCAAAGGTAACAAACATCAGGATCCTTGCCACGTACCACCTTGAACGCCCTTCTCACACACTTCAAAGCTATAACATACAAACAAAAGACGTATCGTGATTTTTTTTCAACCTATCCCGTAGCAGAGATATGACAAATTTTAAAGGGTGACCTTGTCGGTACTTAACGAAAGCACAGGAACACTGACAGTCCGGTGATTTTGTTTCCGGTTGGCATGTAATGGAATTGAATTCCATGCCTTGTATCAAAAGTACATTCCTGTGTTGCGTAGTACTAGTTCAGCTATAATTCATACCTGGAATCAATATATAAGAGTCACTGAATCAATATATAAGAGTCACTAGATTCCACTGCAGTTTGTCCCCGTTACAATGTTTTGTGATTACGTACTGAAAAATTCGACGTTCATGTTTTGTATCTCTAACCGTACCAGGATCCGGTGGATCCAATTAACGTTATACATAATGGCAGCCTGTGTTGCTTTCTACTTATGTTGACACTTAACTTTCTTTCAAGACACCCACCATACTTGGACGACTGTGAGGATAGCCCTCGGCTTGTCTTTCAAGCAAAGAGCCTCTTCCACGGTTTTGCCGGAAATTAAAAGGCTTGAAGATGGATTTGGAAGCCCGTAAAACCGGTGTCCTTCGATTCATCCTGTATGTCAGGAGTGAAATCCTGAGGATGGATGTTAGTCTAGACTCAAATCAACCCCTGTTATCTCGGGCACAGCGTGCAGTGCCTGCCGACTCCGTGTCTGATCGTACACCCCATTACACCCCGATCCTCGCTGACTCATATGACTCAAAGGGCCGTCGATTAAAAGCGAGAGAACGCTTTTTCACTTCGAAATGGGGGAATACGTTTTATTACCTTAGCTTGCCCATGTCTATTCTTTAGATGGCACGTATGATGATTTACGGTCGAGGGGTCTCTGTAGTTTGGCGCGTGTTTCTTATTCAAATGGGGTATAATGGACACAGCGGAAAAGATAAAGGAATAAGACAAAAGAATGGACAGGCATGTCCCTAAGTGAAACGCTAAGAAAACATAAAACCAAGAAGGTTGGAAGGTTGGAGGAAATTGGTTGCCAGATTTTCAATGGTCATGATGATCCCGTGGGGATGGATGAGATCAAGGAGGATATAACCTCCTTGATGAGATGGGATGCAATGATGTAAATGTGACATTGCACAGAAACCGTAGGTTCTTTTCATCAAACAGGTAAAGCGTATTGATAATATCCCGACAGATCAATATGAAATAGTTAGAGAAGCCTTGCCCTCGGGCTTTGAAGAAAAGATCTGAGATGGGCCCCTTCCCGCATCCCAGGCGCCGGTGTCTAAACAGGTGCATTAGCCGTCAGATCATGCCTACTTAAGGTGCTGTAGTTTAGATGCACAACTGTACACGGTGTCACTGCGGAA
Organism: Branchiostoma floridae; assembly: GCF_000003815.2. Lineage (NCBI taxonomy): Eukaryota > Metazoa > Chordata > Leptocardii > Amphioxiformes > Branchiostomatidae > Branchiostoma > Branchiostoma floridae. The sequence goes on from NC_049982.1 coordinate 15,905,248, forward strand.
GGGCACAGAGGTTAGACCATTTCCGCTGGGAAGGCATGTAGGCCATAACCTTTCCTTTTTTATGAATTCTAAAAAGCAATTAGGTGACAGGTTAGTGTAAAATATGGCCTAGGAGAAATGCCATCATACATTACGACTGCCATACTGAGCTACTTCAACCGTACATACAGGCTGTACCCATGTGATAAATATTAGATATCATTGCACACTCCTGGCTTTCCAGTGACTATTGCAGGACGTTTTTTATCATTGTTGTGATGACCTGTGATGTACAAATGGTGCCTGATGGCAAAGATTTATTCTCCTTATTGTAAAAGTTTTTGTAAAAAAAAAAACGAGAAAAGAGACATTGTAGAAGGGGTTGGGTGCAGATCGTTGTAATTTTTGGCATGTAGGTAGCGTTAGTGAATATAGTGACAAAATCATATAAGGCGCTATGCAAAGTAGGATCTAATTTCATAATCAACGAGGAAACCTAGAGAAAAAAGAGAAACGTCGACGGAAATGAATAATGCAAATGAATAGCTAATTTGTATAATCGTTGAGAAAATAATATTCATAGAAGTAAATGGCAGGGATTTATTCTTGAAGCATTTCTAAATTAAGTAAATTGAAGTTTGGACATCGTTAAATGTTAACATACATTATACAGATCAGGACTCCATTTTATAATTATTGAGGAAATATTAGAATAGTGGTTGTTAAGATTCTGTGATTTGGGGTGGTGGTTTCTCAATAGATCAGATTTATCCAACTGAGGACCTTATTTGCATAATGGGAAACATTGATAATACGCCAGTCGTAATGGTAATACCCCCTCACATTAGGCGAAAATCGATCGGAATACTAGTCTACGAGCTCTAAATGACATTTTCGTGAGTAAGACGTCAGGTGTTCTCACGATAATCTTGCGATTTTTAGGGATCGCCGGCAATTTTCAGGGGTCGTACGATGGTCGCGGTGCAGCCAAACATGTTCTTAACATAAGCGACAAGTCGCAGGAGATCTCTGAGATGGCAGAGCTCGTTACCGAGTCGCAGATCGTGCGTGCAAATCTTGCGTACCTAGCAAGGGTATTGGTCAATAGTCTTGCGTCAATCCAACGATTGAAGACCGATAGGCGAGCACAGACATAGTTATTAACCATCGAGCGCAATCGGATGGCTAACGCCCGTCAGTCGGGCAACGTTCGGGCGACGTTCGCCCGACTTACGTTTGGTTACAAATATTGAATTTATGGGAATGTGAGGGTAATTCTAACATTGTGTCCCCTGTGGTAGTATGTAGGCTGGCTTTGTGACACACTTTCCTTTCTTGTGTCATTTCTATTATGCCCGCGCATTCCATTCATTGGTTAAAAAGATTCCGACAACAAAATAAGCAACAGTTATTGATCTCTTGCCTTTTTTGAGGAACGTTTGGTGTTACCTTGTCCGCGTGCAAGAGGTCAAGGGAGGTTCATTATCATAGGTTTATTTACCGTCGATCGCAAGGGCCTCGCTTATATGTGAGGGGGACAGTTTTTGGGCGAAAAATACGCAAGACCATCTTAAGATCTTAAAATCAGCTGACCTTCCTGCGATCGCGAAGTACTGTAAATGCAGAAATGTTCGCGGTGGATTAATGTTCCCGGTTTTCGCGGTGACCACTTCACCGCGAACTTAAAACCACCGCGAACATTTTTCTATTATGGTATAAGACTGCAGTCTATGGTGTTACCGCGAACTTAAATCCACCGCGAAAAGTCCTTTTTCCCGCTACCGCGAAATTAAATCCCCGCGAACTTAAATGCATTATAGTACGTCCGAAGATCGTATATAATGTGAGGGGGTATAAGCATCATTTGGCGAATGTATGAGGTCGTGGAACTCTAGTGTGACAGGCAGCCTCCTTACATGCAGCACTCCGCGCCAGCGTCTCCACAGTTATTTCTCCGTGTGTGCGGTTGAGGCTCAGAAGTTATGATGGCATTTTCACTATGATGTGCTCTTGCTCTTATAACTGCATACTAAAGAAGCGAAGAGTTATTATGTGACTACCTGCTAGCTGTACGATGAACATGAAATGCATGTCAATACATAAACTGACGAACGTAATTTATACTGCCAATTTCCACCTTGTGAATGCCACAGAATGTTGCTGAACAAAATTGTAAAAATGGATTCCAGGCGTAGTCCATCAAGGATATCTATTATTAGCAAAAATGCACTTCTTTTAGTGAATGCATTAATGCCTTCAAATCCTTTATGTGTACATGGCGCTCTCGTTAATCACATGTGTAATAGGTGAGAGTGTTCACAGCTGCGCTCGCGCAGAATGCGATAGTACTCATCACCGTGGAAAATTCTTTCTGTTCAGGGTCAGTTTTTGTAACCCCTCGCGTCTCGGAATGAGCGAACTCTCTTTAAATTCTAGATAACACCGTCCCACTTTCAGCAGAAATGCAGCTACAAGGTCATAGGGCGTCAAGGTCTTCCCGTTTTGAAGACACACTTATCCAGACACATTTTCTATGGACGTTTTAGCACGGCAGGGACATGTCTCCTAGCACTGTCAGCTACGTCCCTCCTGGCTATACGGAAATCAATTATGAACCACAGAATGAAAAGCGCTTTGTAATACCGTGCAACTGTTTAAATGCCAGACTGTTATATCTTTCAGCTGTTAGACGTATTGACGTCTATTTGGAAACTTACCGTGCCACATTAATGATATCGACATACTGACTCAGTTCATCATAACGATTTAGCTTTCACGTCTTCACACTAGCAGGAAGCACGACTCCTATAGGAGAGCTTTTCGCGTAAAAAAAATCACATTAGAACATAACTCTTTGCTGGAGCTGCATGAACCATAGTACTCTTTCAGGATCAGAAAGACTCGCAAACTCTGTAAATCATGCGTATTAACAGATTTGCGAGTTCTGATGTTAAAAACCGGAAATTTGTCTTGAGTACTCAACGTTGTCTGGGACAAAACTTTCTTTCTTACTTCCATCTTACTAGTTATAAACCCTGGATATAACCATGAAAAGTGAAATATAGCCTGGTTTGTAGAGTATTCTGAATCTTTTTCCCTTTTCCTTTTGATAGAACCAGTCCACATGAGACATGACGGATGTCGTATTTTGATTAGGTCTCACATCGCGGCCCGGCTCAGCTTCGGTACTTTGAATAGTCTAAATGACTGTAAATCTTTGAAATATGTCGTTACTGCAACGTATGTCCCGAACAAACCCCATTTAATCTGACCTACAGGACCTTTGAAAGCAAGATGAGTGTGTGTGACGTGCTGTACCTCATGTACTCCGGAGATAATCTCCGTCATGCGCAACAGGTGGAGCAACAACACGGCTGACCTCGCCATACACTGGTGGAGGAGGGGGGGGATTTCAGGCAGCAAAAAGGAAATGTCATATGGAAGTCGAGAGTCCAGCCGGATAGCATTTTTATCAGGCACGAAAGAGAACAAACTATGAAAACGTCACACCTTTATTGTGGCTGTTTTATATCATACCAACCTCCATCTCAGCCTCCCTGGTTCGTCTGTTAGAATATTTATACCTGGAGCCCATCAAAACTCAATACGAATACATGTGTCGAGTGTACATGATAGAGACTTTAGCGGCATTGACTCTATCAAGCAATAATTTTGAAGCCTGTGAAAGACAATGACGGCCCATCTCAGTGATTCACACCGACAAAAGACATTGATGATGATGATGAATATATTTTGTATTGAAGGTAACTGCAAAATGTTTGAAAAGTACAATTATAATGCCGTTCTGCAACATCCCATCACATGTTGTACTTGCAGGGTTGCTGGCAATCGTGGGTAACTCCTTTGTGTTGGTGGTGTGGTTCAAGAGGCGGAGGTCCATGAAGGCCCCGGAGCTCTTTGCCGTAAATCTGGCCGTTGTGGACCTGTTGATAGCCCTGTGTTGCAACTCTTTCCAGGTAGAGCCGGATTGATGTCACTGTGATATGGCTGATATGGTGGTGTGAAGTTCTACCTTGTTCAGTGTTGCTAATGGTGTCACATGTTCATTGTCGTGTTGGCTGATGTTGTAGTCGTGAACTGTGTTGAACCTGTCCTGTGCCTAGGGTAGAAGTGTTTGTCTACATGGTCCAATATTGTGGCTTTGTCCGTCATTGTAAGACAGGGCCCGCATGCGCAGTGTGCGCTAATGCTTAATGTAGAAAGCATCACGAGGAACTCACAAACAGTTTATTCATGCTTCGTTCATACAATGCCATTACAAAGTGACCTCAAGGGCATTTAAGCAAGATGTTGACTTGCAGAAATCAATCTGTAGTGCATCTAGTACATCTACATGTATGTTGTTGTTCTAACTTACAAGGATGCTGGTATGATACTAATGAGTACCCGAAGGTGATGTCATATTCGTTCTGAGGGTAGCGATACATGATAAGGGTTTGATCAACAATATGTGTACTTAAGAAGGAGCTAGTATAGCTGTTTCATCGGATACACTAATACATATACAGCAACAGTCACTACAAAGTCTCATACCCCACACCGTAACCCGAGTCACAGCAGACTAATAGCAGCGAGATAATCGATAGGCGTTCCTCAGGCGTCACCATTTCAGACGATTTCTTTGACAAACCGATCCTGACCGGTCTCACTAAATACCGAAAACAACCGAAAACAACCGAAAACAATTTGAAATTTACCGAAAACAACCGAAAACAACTCGACAAATACCGAAAACAACTCGAAGCCACTTAAAGAATGTCAAAGCAACCATGAACAACCTATTGGAACCCGAAAAAAAGCCGGAAAACAACTCGTAAACTACAACAATGTCTATATTATCTTCATCTACTGATTACTATCCCTTGAATTATTTTCTCCACGGCCGAGGGAGAGAATGGAGTGATTCTGAAGCCGGTGAAAACACCTTTCCATCGATCACACGCTGTTTTATGGTGTAAAGTAAAATCCTTATTTTGATCATTTAGTTTAATCTGGGGCCTCTGTGGTAATACACGTTTGCGGTTTTTCTATCTAAATCGATTTGTTATGGCAGCAGAAATGCGTTATAATTGAGCAAGAAATATACTAGATTGTTTTGGTTGCTAGAAAAAAAGGAAGTACACATTAGCTGAATAGGCAGCAGAATTTGCCAGCAGTAATTAATAAGCAAACCTATTTTCCAAGCAGAGATTTCGTCGGGGGATAGCAGTGACTGCTATTTCTTGTTGTGGCCAATACTACACCCCCGCTCCACCGTAACCTCTGCTTGGAGTTACACAATAGATGCCAAGTAATATAGATATCCATTGATGAGTTTGCGAGTTGACCAAGCAGTCCCGTTTATAACGTACAGGGTCCGTGAATCTGAATGCGAACATTAATATATTCGAACAGGCAAAGGAGATCGTTGACTTTATTATTACTAATATTGTATTAATATCAGGGGTCGTCAAACAAATAAATCCATCGTAGCCTAACTCCTGTCCAAAATAAAGTCAAAGTTATTAAATAATTGCCCACTGAAATGATTGTCTGTTGTTTATGGTTGTGTCGAGTTGTTTTCGGTAATTAGTGAAAGTTGTTTTCGGTTGTTTTCGGTATTTAGTGGAAGTTGTTTTCGGTATTTAGTGAAAGTTGTTTTCGGTTGTTTTCGGTTGTTTTCGGTAGTTTTCGGTTGTTTTCGGTTGTTTTCGGTTGTTTTCGGTATTTAGTGAGACCCATCCTGACCACCTAAAAGGTTCGGGTCGATATGTCTTAGAACGAGCATGTACAGGTGGTACAGTTGTCTATTGTTGGGTGATCCTGGCCTATTTAGGTAAGTTTGGAGAGAGATTTGTGCGTAAGCAAGCCTTAACTTAATCCTTTATCATTTATTCCTCCTGTCTAACCCATCAGTTCTTTTGAAAAGAAAACTTCATTTGACGCGAAAGTTAATTATTTATCTATTTATCTTATATCAAAACTCGGTATTAGTGCAGTATTAAGTCTTCCGTCTGGATTACACAACCTGATATGTGGCGGTTTCAGGAATGTGTAGCCCTCAAAATATCTGACAGTTCTATGCCAATTGTCCAATAACATCATCAGGTTTTTGTTGCGACGTGACTTTTCGATACTGCAGGCAAACACGTAGATCTTGTGCAAGGAAATTTTCCAGGGATTGATCACAAACGGAACAGCAGCGTAATCGCAAATCGCAAATTTACAACGTTGAACCTACAAAGAGATGTTATTCCATGCTGTATATTTCCTCTCCAAATAGCGATCCGCTAAGTTGGACATTACTCACACAGCGGCGGAGACCCTGACGTGTAATCGGTCTCAGCAAAGCAGGAAGCAGTGAAATTGCAATTCTGCAAACGTCCATAGTTGTGAACATACTATTTTTTAGGCATAATGTTATATTTAAAAGTAAGCATTAAATGCCACCTCTCCATCGAGCATTTTTGTCCTCCATGAGGCATGGTTGATTAATATGTGCCACACTCTGGTCGCTCAGGGTATCTACTATGTAAAGATATGAATCGTTATTTCAAGTCTTTGCTTATTTTTAACCTCCAGCCGATCATATTAGCGGTGCTTAGTGGTGCGTACCTAAACTCATATTCGGGTTCAGGTCCGGATTCAGGTCCAGCAGTTCAGGTTCAGGTCCGGACTTTTAAGTCCGGACCTGAACAAATCATTGCATATTATGTGCACTAGAAATTTTTGTTGAGGGGGAGGGGGGTGGTGCATATAAGATTGCATGTTAAAGCATGAATTGAAATGCAATGTGAAAAAAAACGCAAATTATTTACAGCCAGTGTAAACACAAAAAGTTTCTTGTCTTTTTCCAGTGCAAATTTCACTGTCTATGGAAGGTTTTAAAGGTTTAGAACAAAAAGAGGGAATGTAAGAGACAGATTGCTTTTTGCAAGTCCGGACCACTAGCTCCGACGATGTGTTAGCATGTTTTTAGACTGTACAGACACTGTGCGCCATTTTCTGCTCTTTCTTGCAACTTCTTCGATGAAAAGTCGTCCCAAAATACCGATTGCTTGGTTGAAATGATTTGCCAATGTAGTACCACGCACTGACACGCTTACTCAACGGTAAAACCATTCGTAAAAAAAGCCATATTCCTATCATGCTGTTTATAGCGTCGCCCATTTGTTGAAGGATGTACATGTACATGCTACAGTTGAATTGAAGAAGTCCCCCATAGTAGTTTGTCGTTCTTGTACTTTGGTGTAAGTCTTCTTGAACACCATAATCTTATAGAATTGTGGAATCTTCTTGAGAGTACTTGGTCTGAGTTCTTGGAAAGACATTCAAGATCGTCTCTACAAGTTTTGCTTTAGGCAGACATCTGGCTGTAAGCTGTACATAAGTTCACATTGCAGACAGTCGACGTGCCTAATGCATCAACAAGGCACGTTCCAAAACATCAAAATCACCGAGGCTCCGGAGTGCCTCCATTTGACCGCCTTGACCTGGTAATGTTTTCGCTTTTCCGCAGATCGCAGCGAGTTTCAACCACGGTTGGATGCTGGGTGGTCCCGGCTGCCAGGGTTACGCCTTCTTAAGAACACAGCTTGGCACGACCAACATCCTAACCATCATCGCACACGCACTGGCACGGTACATCAAAGTCTGCCACACCAAGCTCAGTACGTGACTCTCTTCACCAATCTGTTAGTGAAGCGTCTGAACAGCAGAGCTCGATAATACTAGTAGCTGACCGTGTAGTGCAATTGCATGCATGCATGCATCAGCTTATTGTAGTTGTTCATCCATGATGCTTGAGAGAACGCTGTGAAATAGGGCTTTTATGATAATGCTACAGCATCGATGGATATTTAAAAATCCAGTGCAAACAATCCTGCAGCATCAATAATGCTGCAGCATCAATGAATGTTTCAAAATCCATTGCAAACACATTGCTTTACAATTCATTCATTATTCCAAGGAATATGGGTGTTACTTGGATTTTATCTAAAGGATGAATGTTTGTCACAGGTGACGATGTCAACTTCACCAATGTCCGGCGCACCCTCTCGGCGGTGTGGACGATTGCCTTGTTCTGGTCAACAGCGCCGCTGTACGGCTGGGGAGCGTACTCCACCGAGCCCTCACGCATCACCTGCGGGCTGGACGTCGACCAAGTGTCTTCCTCTGCTGCCAACCAGTCGTATGTGTTCTTCCTGAATCTTGTGTTTATAGTTGCTCCAGTGGTGGCCATAGCTTTCTCCTACATCAAGATTATCCAGAAAGTTCGAGGCTCCCATCGTAGAACGTTCGGCCGAGGCCGACGTGTCGCGAGAAAGGCACAGCTGGAGCGGAAACTTACAAAGGTAAGCTACTTCATAGCTCTGTCAGGTTTCCTGGCCAATTAATCCCTCACAAATCTATCTAGATCTGCTGATTTCATTAGACCACATTTAAGTGAAGAACGCGAAGATGATCCTTTACACAATACGGCGTATTTATACTCTCACAACCACAACCTGTTTCCTCCAGACTGCCATCATGGTCGGGCTGGGGTTCCTAATGGCGTGGACACCTTACGCCATCCTCGGGCTGTGGAGCTGCTTTGCTGAGCCCGGGAGATCGTCCCCGCTGTTCACCGCGGTGCCAGCCCTGTTCGTCCGGACTGCCGGCGTCTACAACCCCATTATATATCTCCTGCTCAACGACACGTTCCGCATGGAGGCCTACGCCATAACCACCGGCACCATTCGAAAGAAGATCACACGGAAGTTCTCGGGTACTGTCGTTGTCCTGAAGCTAGACGGAGACGACCCGGTCGTCTTCACGGAAGCCATGCGGCGGCACAGGCGGAAGTCTATGAGGAAAGTGTCCAGGGCTAATAAAGAAGGAGGTACAGGTACCGGTACCGGCACTACCACGTACAACTGAGACAAGACGATGACAAACCGACGGCATGTTATGTGGATCCGAGCTAGGAAGACAATCACAGAGCTGCCGTTGGCAACGCTAACCTGGTTCCAACGGATTGCACCCTTTGCACGAACTGCCCAGGATGTCAGAACCAGAGAGTCCCGGTCTCCTGGTGGCACACGGGTAGACGGATGGTGATGCTGCGTCGATGGAGGTGTCGATTCAACTATCGATTTGAATGAAAACGAACATCAGACACGGTCCCTGATTGTCGACTCATTTGGACGACCATAGGTGGCTGTATATCACTAGTATGTAGTATGGACATGTAGTGTTGGTCAGTTGTACTGGTTTGAAGCAGAGTTATGTTGTGCAATTGCTCAACCAGTTTTGCCGTGCGTATTGGGTATGTGTGGTACAAGACAGTGATACACATTCAGATCGAAATGAAGTGCTGCCCCTTCCCCTTGCTATACTTGACATAATACATGACATATACTTAAATATGTGGTAACGTTACACGTTCAGTCACATCGATGTGGTATGTGACAGACATCATATTGATGTGCGGTCATAATGTGGATTAAACGGGGTTCAATAAGGGTGACAAACGTGGTGTACGTCGGACTATGTAATAGAAACGTCTCAACGTTTGTATCTGCTGTTATGTAAATGCAAGATGTTTTGTCAAGCTGGAACGCCAGATGACGCTGTTGCTGTGGCAGTCCTGATGGTGATGTGAATTGTGTTGAATTGTTGTATCCGAATCGCGTTTACGATCCACAGGCCATCATCTCAATAACTGCAATGATTGCATCAATTATATCAGTGATGACTGTTAGAACTTTCGGCGTGTCTTGTAATACACAGTCTTTTTTTTCATATTCCCTTTGTCCACACATCAATATTACGAGGTTTAGATATTCTGTCATCAATAGTCAATACATGTCAGCCCCGTGTTTATCGCGCATCAGTGTAGTTATACATGCATCGCTTCACACACACACACTGTCCATGTTCACCTGTCTGATGTTTGGGCTTTTTTTCAAATCCTAAATCCCCCCTTGATTTGCATGATTAATGAGAAAAATCTGTAATTCCAGTGCTTTCAATGATAGGACTTTTATACACGTTATGTCTTCATTCATGGCATGTGAAACGTTGACAGATTATTCAAATCAGAATCTAGTTTGCATAATTAATATGAGAGTGACATGATTCAATCGTGGTAGTTGGTTGGTATCACCATGGTTTAACCTGTTTGGTGTCATCTATCTGTGACGTGTGTAAGTAAATGAAAGGTGTACACAATGATGCATAGCTTACGTAAATGTGCAAGTCATTTGCATGATTTTTGATGAATGTTAACATGGCCTTTCGCCAAATGATAGGACTTCTACACATACAATATATGTATTTTTTCATGGAAGAGTCCATTAATGCACAGGGACCCTTTTTAGATTCAATTTTGTATTGGGCTGATTCTATAACAGCCCAGAGTTTGAGAGTTTGTGTGAAAGTGTTTTGTATTGGTCTATTTTGCTATTTGATATGTGTTGCGCTGTAAGAGCCCATTCTTGCACGGGGGCATTTCTTAAATTCGTTTTTATTCTTGCAGTTGCAAATTATACAAAATAGGAGTAAATTTATATAATCAACGAGGAAAATCTATGATACTGGTGTTTTTACCTTTGCCAGAATGGCTAAGGTAATATTTTCGGTCCGGTTGTGTGCTCTCCCCCCGTTTGTGAGCAGCATAACTCAAGAAGACTGCGACAGATGCGGCTGATATTTGGTGGGTGGGTAGGGGTCTGGGAAACGAAGGGGGAGTTCGATGATGGGCCCCCTAGCGGCTTGCTAAGGTACTGCAACGGACCCTCCATGCTCGATATCTTGCGTTCTGGACATGCTGCGGTCTTGATTTTTGAGTGGTAGGGACCCCTTAAAGCAGAGAGTGACAGCTGCGAGTTTGGGCCCCCTAGCGGCTTTCCTGGAAGTGCAGGCGCCGGTTTACTTGCAAACTTTTGTCCGTAAACAGCATAACTCGAGAAGACTTTGACGGACGCTGCTGATATTTGGCGGGTGGGTAGGGGTCTGGAAAACGGAGGTCGAGTTCGATGATGGGGTGTGTTTTCTCATCTTCTGAACATGGTATGGTCACGAATTTTTGGTGTTAGATAGCTCTTGTGCTCAGGAGTTGGTAACATAAGTTTGGGCCCCCTAGCAGCTAGTTTAGGGATAGTCGGGGTATTCTTGTCAAAAACTTCTGAAGCATTGCAACCCCCCAGCCTGGTTCGGTTGATTCCAGCTGCAGCTGTACCTGACAGTTGACGGGTTCCCAAGGCCCACGGGTCAGGCTCCCTGACCCCACATGTCAGTTTCCAGACTGGCGCCCGGACCATACCAACCAGTTAGCAAAATAGGTAGGATTTGTTGGTGAAAGGACTTTTCCATAACTCCAGAAGGGAACAACGGATTTTTACCTTTGCCAGAATGGCTAAGGTTATGTTTTGGGCGTGTTTGTGTGTCTGTGTGTGTGTGTGTGTGTGTGTGTGTGTGTGTGTGTGTGAACAGCATAACTCAAGAAGCCTTGGATGGATCCTGATGATATTTGGTGGGTGGGTAGGGGTCGGGAAAACGAAGGTCAAGTTCGATAATGGGCCCCCTAGCGGCTTGCTAAGGTACTGCAGAGGAAACTCAATTTTTTATATCTCGTGTTCTGGACATGCTGTGGTCATGATTTTTAAGTGGTAGATAGCCCTCGGGGCAGAGAGTTAGTGCTGTGAGTTTGGACCCCCTACTAGGGGGGGTCTTTAAATGGGTCAAAAATCGAAATTTTGAAATATGATCACGCCCACTTCAGGGGTGATTTATTGGGTCATTTGACAGACATTGTGCACAAAAATTGGGATCTAGCATGAAATAAACCCCCCACCCCACCCAAAAAACTATTTTGCATTATGTGCAATAGGGTACAGCCATATGGTGATTTAGAGGAATGCTTGCCGTCATATAACTGCCGAACGACGTGTGCTAGGACTACCAAACTTGTTAACTTTTGCTAAAATTTACTTGGCAACAAGTTTAAGAGAATAAATTAAATTTATGATATTTTTTGTTGCCATGGCAACCGGTTGATGACAGGCATATTTTACGAAATTCTCTACTTTCCGCTTGAACGTTGCGGTTTAATAATTTTCTTGGTAAACACTTTTGTTTCCTATAGCATTAACATCTTATATAACATAATGTAGCATTCATGATTAAATATTCATAATTTATGCTAATTTGATGACGTAACTGGTCAAAATCCAAGATGGCAGCCCATGTCATAAGCGAAAATGGTAAAATAGGTTATTATCACTCGAATTTTGCCACTACTTTGTAGTTTTTACCAAATACATTCCAATGGTAATTTGTAGTCCGTTCTTATTGTATTTTTGGGTTACATGTCGAAAATAATGTATTTTAAAACATTTAAGTTTGACGATCCAAGATGAGGGTTCTCAAAGGATAGCTAAAATAGATTTGACTTCATTTTCTGACAAGGCATTAATATCAATTCGGATGCCATTGACAACAAAAGTCTTACCTACCTTAGCAGACGTATAAGTTAGACACCCATATTTGCTAACTTTTTGTTTGATACCTTTAGGATACCATAATATAATGGGAAGTACCGGTTTAGATGGTTATCGCCCATAACACCATCTTAATGGCGTCATAATTACCCCATATTACTTCATAGAAGTAGAGACAGACGGTGTTGTCAAGACACCAGAATTAAAGAAGTGATTAAGACTTATAAATACATAATCCCTGCAAATTTGGTGATCGTAGACCAAGCCGTTCGGATTTAGTGAGGGGAGGGTGCAAAATGTGTGTTTTGTTGTCTTTTCAGTAACACTTTTACATTCTGTATGATATACCCAGTATGAAATCGATGGAAACAAATCCGTTAGGACGCAGTGAGAGCTCAGCGCAATCGCCGTCTAGTGGAAAGGGGGCTTATTAGCAAAGTTAATTTTTTTCTCCCTGAAAAATAACAACGGGGCACTAGGGCATTAGCTACATTACCATTGCAGCAGATTGATAACATACATTTTAAATGAATAGGGAGAGTGACAGTGGTAGAGAAATCAAAGAGTGTACGTAATAATTACTTTCAGTTACAACATAGAAGTAAATCTGAATCACAACTAATGACAGAAAGATCTAACTCTAAATTGTTTGATGTCGGTAAGGTATTTCCTCCATCTAAATACTTCCAACTACCTACAAAACTGCAGACAGTATATATATAGGTTGTGATATCAATGATCTAGTACCATTTGAGGCTGAGGTAGTGGGCCTTGGGAAAGTGACCACTGACATGGATGTACGAGAGGCGTCACAGCAGATGTACCTTTTATGCCAAGTATTACCATGATACAGTATCTAAATCTCTGAGCACAATCAATAGAGGGTAGAAGACGTTCCTGAGGAAATGGTTTACTGAAAGCAGAAAGAGGCATGGACAGACAGAGAAGGGAAACCCAAAGACAGAATACAATGAGTTGTTTTAAAAAGAAAAGTGAACTCGTATATACGCAGAGGACCCAGAGTAAAGGCAAACCCTGGAGAAACGAACAGAAGGTGGGGGTGACTAGGATATAAGACAAAGTAGAGACCCTGGACTATACATGACATATTCCAACAAAGCTTGGGCAAGCTGGGCTCTATTACTTTCCTTTCAAATTGGAAATGTACAAACATTTTCCAAGTAAGACCTTTCATCCACTGTTACTAGTACACAACAAGAGTTAGGGCACACAAATGACAGTGAGAGTAGCATAAAAGGCAGTACAGTAACGGCAGGGATGTAATTTATATAATATATTTACATAATTAACTATCTTACTAGCAATTTTACTGCGGATTTAATTGTTCAAAGTAAAAAAAAAAACTTTTGATGCAACTAACATGTACACCTTTCCAGGAAAAGTTATATTCAGATTTTGGGTCAATGTGAAATTTGGGTGCAAAAGTGTCGTTTAAGGCTGTTTTGAAAGCAGAAAAAGTAAATCATACACATGTATTGGAAACATAACATTTTACATGGCAACTAGATCTATTGTATACTACCAGGAAAAGGTGTAGGCAATGGCAAAGACTTCTAGATTTAAAAAAAAATGACCACATGTAATGTGCCATATTTCACAAATGTGCATAGTGCAGGCACTACTAGTGTCAAATTTGAAATCTATCTTCAAGTTAGCTATTCTTTGAGAAACCTCATCTTGGATCGTCAAACTTAAATGTTTTAAATTGCATTATTTTTGACATATAACCACAAAATGCAATAAGATCGGACTACAAATATCCCTAGGAATGTACAATATAATGGCAAAATTCGAGTGATAATAACCTATTTTACGATTTCGCTTATGACATGGGCTGCCATCTTGGATTTTGACCAATTACGTCATCAAATTAGCATAAATTATTAATATTTAATCGTGAATGCTAAATGATATTTTATAAGATGTTGATGCTATATATATGAAACAAGAGTGTTTACCAAGAAAACCATAAAACCGCAATGTTTAAGCCGAAATTAGAGAATTTTGTAAACTATGCCTGTCATCAACCCGTTGCCATGGCAACAAAAATATCACAAACTTATTTTATTCTCTTAAACTTGTTGCCAAGTAAATTTTAGGAGAATTCAACAAGTTTGGAGGTCCTCGCACACGTCGTTAAGCAGTTACATGACGGCAAGCATTCCTCTAAATCACCATATGGCTGTTCCCTATTGCATATAATGCAAATTAGTTTTTCGGGTGAGGTGGGGGGTTTATTTTGAGATACGACTTTACTTTTTGTATCCAAAGTCTTGTATTGATGGTGTTAACCATTTCCCAAGTGGGTGTCCAAAAATTTTGACTTTGCCATTTATCGACCCCCCCTACCCTAGCGGCTTTTTTGGAACTGCAGGCGCCGGTTTCCTTTCAAACTTTGGACGAGAATAACTCTACAACGTGGTGACGGATCTTCATGATTTTTTGTATGTAGATAGAATGAGTGTTGACTTACATAATGGAATACTAATTATGCAAATCAACAGCTAATTTGCATAATTAATGAGGAAAGTTTATGAATCCACTGCATTCCATGATAGGACTTTGAAACTTGTCACATATGTAGCTGGGAAGGAGGGAAATGTCAATAGATATCAATTATGCAAATGATGATCTCATTTGCATAATTATTGAGAAAATATGAAGATGTTGTCGGATCATCAGGGTTTTTGGTATGTAGGTAGCGTAAGTGAAGACATACATAATGAGATACCAATCATGCAAATCAACAGCTAATTTGCATAATTTATGAGGACATTTTATAAATCCATTACATTCCATGATAGGATTTTAAACTTGTCACATATGTAGCTGAGAAAGAGAGAAATGTCAATACATATTCATCATGCAAATGATGACGTTATTTGCATAATTAATGAGAAAATATGAACGTGTTGACGGATCGTCATGATTTTTGGCATGTAAATAGCCTAAGTGAAGACTTATATAATGTGATATTTATTATGCAAATTAACAGCTAATTTGCATAACTGATTAGGAAAAGTTCATAAATCCACAGCATTCCATTATAGTACTTTCAAAATTGTCACATATGTAACTGAGAAAGAGGGAATAGAGTAAGAGGTGTATTTAAAGACTTGAAAAGAGAATATATCAAAGGATCATCATGATTTTTGGTATGCTGATATCAATTAATTGTAACTTGGGATCTAATTTGCATAATCAATGCCGAAATTTTTCATTATAGGACTACCATACACGTAGAGGTGTCCTTACATGACATGCAGTGCTTTTTCACGAGCTGGAACTCAAGGCGCTAATTGCCAGAGAGTGACAGCACATAATGATGCGCGCAGCTGGTATGTAAAACGAAGCTTATAAATGTCTGAGGTGAAAAGTCAGGGGCTCATGTTACCATGTGTGAACACACAGACATGATGTAATATGGAGATGATATGCCTAAAATCGGGAAACACGGACTGCAGACTGCTGTGAGAGCTCAGCTTCTAACGTTTTCTGCTTTGCTGAGACTGTTAGGTGTAGCCATAGTTGTAAGTATCTTAAATCTTCATTAGTAGAATAACCAAGAAGGACAACCTGGCACTAAAAATGACTAGCGAGGTATAACCGCACAAGGCTCTATTCAAAACAATTAAGCGGCAACGAGGTGTTCGGTTGAAACTCGTCTTGAGCGATAAAAGGTTTAACAACAGCATTGGCAAGTACAAAAAAGACTAACAAAAAGACTTAAGTAAAAAAAATGTTTTTAGAAACCACAGCTATAAACGCCATTAGGAATTGTTGATATACAAAATAATCAAAGTAGTGAGCTCTATGATGATTGTTAATCAATTATCTGAAGCCTTTGAATTCTTATCCTGTCGCCCTCGTATCCACCAATAGCCATACTTAGGACAGGAAACCATGTCACAAACTGGCCTTGAGCGATATTTTCCACCTTGATAAGACAGAAAACATTCGCCATGTGTGCGCCACAAACACGAGCGTTATTAAATTCTGCTGCCTGCAGGGCTGCGGCAAGATCCACAGGTTCCGGCCTACGTGGGGTTCGTTAGACACCAGATACTTTCCAAGACTTTTGAGAGTAAGTCGTCTAAAATGTCAGAGGTAATTAGTATCCATAGTGACAGCTGCGCGCACGTCAAGACATCCGTTGGATACATCTATTCACACAGCGGTCTTGCATAGTGGTTCGGAGTCTGGAGAGACTGCAGCAACACGAAACGGTAGGTCGTCTTCATTGGCAAAACATTATTGATGTCATGGATCTGTTTGTCTTCCACTCTATCACTACGTAGTTTGAAATTTGCAGCGTTTGAGATATCAAGCCTGAAAACTGAAAACCTGAAAATTACCTGAAAATTGTATTTAAAAAACATTGGCAATGAACAATACCATATGGTTCGAGCTGAAGCTCTGTCATCGTTGAGATAGATTTTTCACTTGCCTTTTATTTTCCTCATATTTATGTATGAAGAGAACTTGATGTTGTATCAAAACTGCCTCATTCAGAATCCGCCTTACAATATCGCACAAACATCCTGAAACGAATCCCAGACGCGTTGTTTATTTCAAGAACATCTTCACTCAAAAGAATTAAGTCGTTGGCTAGCTACCCCTCCAATCGTCATTTCCAAATATCAAAAGTCATATTAGGGAGGAATATTGACAACATTTTAGCGATGTAACGAAAAAAATCCTACCGAGACTGACGAGTTTGGTTTGTCACTGTGAATTCACTAAGGTTTATTTGTGTAGTGAGTCTATAAATCGGTGCAATTTTATACTAGTATGGATAAATGGAATTGTGTCTGCATGAATATTCTTCTTGCAGACACATTCACACTAACTTCTCTTGGCACCATTTATGCATCATTTTTGCATGCAGGTAGCTCAGGCACATATACGCACAATTAGATATTATGCACATAAGGACTTTATTTGCATAATCAATTAGGAAGTTCTATAATTCCATTGAGTTTCATAACTGGACTTCAATAAATGTAACATGTATTTCGTGGCAGGGGGAACATATTAAAATAGATACCAAACATGAGCAAATGACCAACTGATTTGTATTATCAATACAAAAATGGTAAAATCACGTGAACTTTTTATTTGTGACATGTGTTAGTTAGTTGAAGGTCAACATCATCATGCAGACATTATGTAAATGTGTGAGTCACTTGCGGTCGCCGAACTCTAGTTACGGATGGCATATTCAAACCTAGCTGCGGACAAAGATGTCCCCTGCTCACTATCAAAGCACCTGTCAACAACATTATATCAACTTCGGCACTCGGTATGAATCGGAAAACATGAAGATAATTGCTTGGATATATAGTAACAATTGTCCCCATTCCTTTCATGTTTATCAACGCAAGGTACAACTATTACTAAATTAAGCAATGTATAAAAAGTATTCAAGCAATGTACAACAATTACTCAAGCAATGTACAACAATTACTCAAGCAATGTACAACAATTACTCAAGCAATGTACGTACAAAAACTACTGAAGCAACTGGATAAACTTTGAAAACGGCCAGTAACTACAGGAACATTTCATCCAGTTGCTTGAGTCAAAGCCTACCTTCAATTACTTGCTTCTCTTATTACCTGAGGTGTAGCCTTCGTCAACGTCCATATTCCTTGTTCCCATAGAGTATTGCGTTGGACGTGTAAAGACATCAGAGGACACTTGTGATGTCCACAGTCACATAGTGGGAATTGGATAATTCCAATAACCCATGGGAAGATGTTGAAGCAGTAGAGTAAAGATGTTTGTCACGTAAAATCACCTTATCAAACATCGCACAAATCAACTTGCACAAGGTATACAAAAGTTATTAGAGGAAAGCACTCGTTCGTCAAGATTGCCCTCTCATTCGAAGGTAACCAAATTGACACTTACCATAGCTCTTCAATGAGTCACGCGTACTAAATTGAAAAATACGGGACAGGTATCTGACGTCATGGCCTCGGTACCTTGACAACGTTATGAAAATTTAACGAGGCTGTTACAAAAGCTTGTATACATAGCAGCAGGTTGCCTCAAGAAGCCTGACATGTAAAAATTATGGAAACAGCTGTGCTTTTGTATATTTCCATTTTAATTAACACCACCTGGAGACGTTTCATGGACCACTGCTGACAAATCAAATTGTAGATTTTCACAGAGAAAGGCACAGAAGTGTGCCATATTCATCAATGTTCTAAGATAAAATTTCAAACTGTGAAGGTTTGCTTCAGAAAGATAATAGAATGCTAATACAGAAATGTTTTGGAAACAAGGCTACGACTCCTCAACAAGACATGAGGCTAAGTAGTAGACACTCGTTTACGGTTATCTTTTCTTTACGATCCTTCCTGGTCCCCCCCATAACTTTATTTTCAATGGCAGACGTACGAGAGGAGCTACAGCGGTGTGCAGCCGACAGCGGAGGCAGAGAAGGCGACGTTACGTTGTATGTTGTGTCGAAACATGAGATAACACTGGTAAACAGACCTTCCGATCGGTTGAGTCAATTTTTGAATTGAAAATGCTGTTGAACGTACATTTTTTTCACATTCATTCGTGTCCATTGCGGACAATTCACAGTCATTGAATTTTGTTCACACTTCTCTTGAATGGATATGGGAGTGATATAATCACCACTTCAGACGTACAAATATATCCTCACGAATCCTAGTCGTTAACGGTCTCCAGGACAAACACTTTAAGGATTACGACCACCTGGTCCCCAAAATGTCAAAGTTATAAAGATACGCTCAGCAAATGGAGTGGTATTAGTAGTTCTGAAGCTCCTTCATCCAACGCTTTTCTGTTACAGGCATGAAAAAGTCAATTTAATGCACACGCGTCCTCCACAGCCGCAAGGGGCGTTCAGTTCCAACCAAACTCTGAGCGTTCGGCCGCCATTTCACTAGACGGCGATCGCGCTGCAACCTCGCTGCAGTATAAACTGGATTTGTGCAACCCTTGGTTTTGTGATAATGGAAGAACATGCAAAATGTTAAAGTGTGATTGAACAGTCAACAAAACAACAAAGCGTAAAAATCGTTATCGTTATCATCCATAAAATTCTTTGAGCGATAAGTTAAATCTTATGTATCAGTAATGTCGCTAGTGGAATGGGGGTGTAAGAAAGTCATTTGAACTTCGCCAATGAAGTATATATTGTTTATTGAATAAAGCATGCCTTTGTGTTGTTTATCCGAGTCCACGAGCACGGCCATTACACCCCCGATGTTTTCTGGAGAGCATGGCCGTTACTTTATCAAACTGCAAAACGATATCATAAAAAGATCGTCCTGACACAGGCGGAGAAGCAAGAGAAATGTGAACATTCAACACGTAGGTTTACAAAGTCGTGTCAACTTTAAGGTCGACGTTATGATAACACAGCAGAATTAGAAATCCGATAGCTGAAGAGGAAATATCTTAATTCTTTGTACAAAGGCTCCTGGCTTGTAGTGTGCAAATGTACATAAACCACGTTTGTAGATCGTACGTAGGAGGTGACCATGTTACGGCTACAGTATCGGCGCTAATGTGTGTTTAACGGTTTCCGTCAGACGTTCAGGGCGGGAAGATGGGTGGAGAGGACACACAGCTCGTGTCCAACATCACCTACAATGCCACGACACTGGAGGTGTCTCTACAGGTGAATACAACAACACCATTATATCAAATCCACAGCAGCGTGTGTGCGTGCGTGGACCATGAATGAACTATAAAAGTATTGAATGTCTAGCACACTATATGACTTGCGAATCATTAAGAACGTGTACATTCACTACCATTGTACATTGTATGTCCGTATCCAAAAAGGCTTTGCTTTAACACAGTCTGCAGCATTTACATAAATGTTGTATTTCAACTTTTAATATCTATGTTAAATCATTTGGGAACGTTTATCCTTCTTTTACCAGTTTCGTTTGTTGACAAAACAGTAAGAAGGTGTCTAGAATGAATATATGTCGGTCCGTAAGCAGCACATATTGTGACCGTTTTCCGTTCTCGCAGGCCGGTTCCATCGGGTTGTTCATGGTGCTGGCTACGGTAGCTAACGCACTGGTGGGGACCAGTATCTACCTGAACCGGAGCCTGCACACCATCTCCAACATGTTCATCGGCAATCTGGCCACCGTGGACTTCATGTCAGGACTTCTGGTGTTCCCCTTCGTTCTGGTGCGTCCTTTCACGAATATATCGGAAAATATAACGTTATATATTGTACTTATACAGGGCATAGGCGTCCCCTGATGGTGGCTTGACGAAGTAGTCAGTCGTTGTGGACGAACATAAAGTTTAATTTTGATACTTGAGCTTCTCTAAAAACGGAGGTATCGCATTCGGTTCGTTTGTTTATTTGTTTGTCTCGGTGTTGAAATTCGAAAAATATCTAAATATCCCACGAAAGTGTGAGAGCCTCGATTTCTTCTTGAATTTGAGTCAGGAAATCCAAATTAGCACTTAATGGAATAGACTCGTACTAGTGGCACTCACTCACTCACTCACTCACTCACTCACTCACTCACTCACTCACTCACTCACTCACTCACTCACTCACTCACTCACTCACTCACTCACTCACTCACTCACTCACTCACTCACTCACTCACTCACCCACTCACCCACTCACTCGCTTCCTCCACCCACCACGCCCCAGGTCGCCGCTATTAACCAGAGCTGGTTAGTTGGCCGCTGGATGTGTAAGATCAACGCGTTCCTGACTCACGTCAACTCCTCCACCAGCCTCCTCACACTCGCCTGTATCGCCTTTGACAGATATCAGGTAAGATCAGTATGGCTACGTGTACACCTAGCTTATCTGTAGAAAGAGTACAGAACAAACTGTTTTGGACATGCTTCATCTACGCCATCCCGCCACCCGCCATCTATGACACCCCGCCACCCGCAATTATTTTCATTGAGACAAAGATGGCTTTAAAAGTTGATGTGAAAGTAAATTTTATGTGTTTTTGTGAATGAGGAGGGGTGATTCTGCGCGACCGTGTGGGAGGATGTGCTGTGTGCATGCCGTGTTGATGATACTAGGTTGGTTGCTGAGTAGCGCACCGCAGGTGGGCAGCGTGAGTTAGAAAATGTGACACATGTGCAAGAAACCATACGGCGTCCATTCGCCACCCGTATAACGTTTCTTTGTCTCCAACATGTAGGGTGGTACATCTTGTTGTTTGAGATGAATTATGTGTACGTTCACATATTACAAATCAAACCTATGGATATGTCTCGACAGACCCATCAATGTTCATGAGTTCACCATTACAATAAACAGATGACCGTGGGAGCAAAGTTGTGTGCTGTACATGTAATAATGATTATAGTCAACAGTTGTAAAAGATCACAGTTATAGCTCTTCTCTACATTTTCGATTCATACCATCGATTAGGGCTTCCTCTTCGGATGTTGTCTCCAGTGTTCACCCTCATAAATCTGTCCAGTTACCCCTAGGCCTATAGCAGTAATCACAGTCAGCACACACGCAGGCATGGCGGGTAGTTATCGGGCACGTCACGTCACTGTTCAATACCTCAAAACCGTTTGTACCCGTGTCTACGCCAATCAAGGAGGCATGCGAAATAATGATAAAGAGCCACCCAAGACGTTTCTCTCCACATTAGTTTGGCAGAAATTGTAAAATATGCGGTTCTGCGAGACTTTCTTGTTCAAATTGTTACTATTACCTTTGTTATATATGCCATTATTAATGTAACCTCGTTTCATTGTCTGAACCGCAAATTGGTTTACATTTACAGTATCTTTGCCCATCTTTGACACTTTCCAGTCTTGCTTTAAGTTGACATAAATGTACAATTTGTTGTGCATTTCAATGTTATATTTTGTTGAACTCTAAGGAGTATAGTGAATATTGTATCACTGCGAGAGAACTGAATAAAAACAACCAACCAACTACTGCTCAATTTCAGATGAGTTATCTGAAATCTGTAGAAAAACTCAACCTGTTCGACACCAAATCAATTTTGTCTTCCAATCTCTATCTGATAGCAATGGTCAATACAGTGGCCTCAATATCTTTAGACTTCGTTTGGCGTAAAGCTTGATGGCATTTATTGGTTTTTCGTCTGAATAGATTCCGTGTTACTTTGATGTTATTAGATATCACAATGAACACATTGTATCATTGATTGGATTGCAACCCTTTGAGAATACTGCTTACTACTGAGTCCAGGGGTGAGAATATTGGAGGAAGCTACGGCAGTAGGAAAATTGGGGGAAATAGAAGCAGAAATTGAGTTATAAAGCTGTAATGGAGCAGCTTTACGAATTGCTCACTGATAGACAACGTCGTGTGGGAATGCCATATAAATATCAACTGATAACTGTCTCGGAAGAAATGATATTAGTGAACATTATTGCTCTTATACTACTTGGAACTGTTGCATGTGCCGGGATGAACATGAGTGGGTACATGCAAAACAGAAATAGAGTTTGCTTAATTATATAGAAGGTCGTTGTGAATGGTGATTTCAGATTAATAGTATTGGGAAATTGGAACTCCGTTGGAGATGTTACAAGCAATGTTGAGTGGCTGTCTCGGACTACCTTTAACAAGAGAAATTGTCCTGTTCAGTTGAGTATCCTGTTGTATGTATGATTCTGATATGAATGATCTCAAAGAATACTGTGATGTAACATAGTTCGACAAAAGGAGAAAACAAGTAAGGCGATGAGGCCATTGAGACAGGAATGAAGTATTGGGGCCTGGGTTGAGGAAACATTAGTGACCCCCTAGAGACAGGCAGTAACTCCCTGAGACCGTAAAAACGAACAAAGGGGATCAACGTCTGCTGGTATGTCGATTTCTTGTTGGATTGCAGACTGTTTAGAAATGTTCATCCTGTGTTTTTACAGTATGCTGATCAGTTACATGCGCGACTTTTCAGGTTTCTACGTCATAAGAATTACTACCAAAATCCTTTATTGTGATGTCTAACTGAGATATCTCGGTCTGCGGCTGAAGTTATAATCCTCAGTGACCAATGATTAGTGGATGGATTGACGGCTTGATGGATTACTGCCAGGTTTAGTCAACCTGTGTTAGATCAGATACCGATAATGGTGTGCCCAGTATCCCCGGGGTGTAATGATTGTATGATGGGTTGGCTTATCTGACCTGTAGTTTCCCTCCATCTATACTCTGACAACCTTCCAATTAAGTTGACTATTGCTGATCAACCCCCCTGGTGACGCGGCCATTAGAAGGCGTGTTAGTAGATAGTCATGCAAACTGCAATATTGCTGTAGTCTAATATAGGAGATACCTTAGGGAGCAGACCTGTACAGACCATGGCAGGTTAAATATGAGTTGTGAGAAAACTCTTTTTCTGGGGATTGAAAAAGTGATGTGTTTCGTATTATATTGAGTGTTGACCATATCATGGCTGATTAAGTCAATATTTTTAGTATTTCTTGACTACGCAAGGAATTGCCAGTACTTACCATGGAGAAGTCTATGCAAATACATAGCCTTAAACGGGACGTATACTGATATATTCTTATATCTATGTAATGAAGTCCGGCTAACGTTAGTGTGTTGATTATCTACTCTTCATTGGTTCACCAAAGACGTCCGAAAGGCACTTCTGGATGCATACGTAGTGTCAAAGACGTGGTAACATATTTAAGCTCTTATGAAATTAGAAAATTCACCCGATCTCTGCATATGTTTACTTTCGCCTTATTTTGTCGGGTTGAACATGCGTTCCTGAGTTCAATATACCATAATGTCGATGCAAGCGTGTTTTAGTAAGAGCTACTTCTTGCTGGAATTTCATTTCATAATGCAGCCATGCAGTAATTGTATACGAATATAAATCTTGGAATATATCATCAGCAATCTAAAATGTACTTCCCAATACCGAACACATTATGGGCGAGCTTGAGGACGATGTTTAAATCGCCCTTTCATAATTTGATGGGGAGCAATTAAGTTTTCACAATGGAAATTCCCGCGAATCGTCATTTAGGGTAACACGTGAACGGATTTCATTTTAGCCCAGCCTACTTGTATTCCCAAGTTAATCACTTAAATGGCCCTCCACCTGATGGAAACCACGACGTGAGGAGTTCAGACTGAATGGATGAGTGAGTCAGTAACGCAACAGTTAGTGGTCTATCTCCTGGCCAAATGAATAGACCACCCTCATTAAAGGAACTTGGCGGCGCAGCAGCGTGATGCTCCAGTGGCATATCTTGTGCATTACAAACTGTTGTATCCACAATGATGCTTTCTTGTAGTAATGTTTCAAACTCAACATTATATTACCTTTTTTTATTTCTATAGTAACCGAAGACTACATAGCTCATTGCCTTGTAGAGTCCAGGTAATGACTTTTTATGTAGTGTCCAAACCGCAGAAGCTACAAGGCGAAACGGAGACGCAATTTTCTCCACGCGGTGGAGAACTACCAACAGTATTCATGTATAGCCTAATTCACCTGTCTTGAAAACCACCAATTCTATCAAAGTCAGAGGGCGTCTATAGCATAATGTACCAATATTACGTTGTAGAGGTTATGTACATTTAGTACTGCAGCATTAACACTACAACACGTCATGCAAGTGTACATCATATAGGCGACAATATACTGACATTGGCAGTCTCGACCAAAGCTTTTAGAGTCTGTTTCCCAGCTCAGGCTTGGCTCACCTGTGATCTCTTGCACACCCGGCTGAACGTAGTCCCGATGATTGTGAGCGGAATGGCCACAAGGATAACACCAGATATGGAACACAAGGCTCCCAGAAACATGCCTATCGTAGTCTGGGGCACGGCATCCCCGTATCCTACCGACATCATGGTGATTATCACATACCAGAAAACATCAGGTATGCTGGAAAAGCTGTCATTCGTGGAGTTTTCTACATAGAACATCAATGTAGACCCGACAGCAACGAAGAGCATCATAGCGAACAGAATGTCCAGTAGCTGTCTGATGCACTCCTTCAGGGTAAGCAGGAGTAGCTTTAGCCGCTGTGTGGACGCGCCGAGACGGAGAATACGGAATCCGCGGAACGACCGAAACAAGGGAGTGATGGAGTCATTTTTCCCTATGATAAGACTCAAATAAAACGGCAGAATAGCCATAAGGTCTACCAAAGTCATGAAATTTTTGAAAAAGTCACACTTGTTTGGCGCCGAGCAGAAAAGAAGGGAGAATTCAACAGTGAATATTATTACACAAGTGGTGTCGATGCATTCAAAAATCCAGGGGTACTCTTCTCCAAAGGACGTGTTGTGACGAGAGTTACAAGGAACCGTCTCGATTATGTTCGTTATCACAGCTATTGTGATGAAGAAACCTACAACCAGACTAAAGGCATGGCCGTAAACTGACGAAGACACATCGCGAAACACTTTCCATATCCTTTGTATGACGTACGAAGACGGATTCGAAAGGCTGGTACTCGACGAGGAAGTGTCATTGTCCACCACTGGACAAGGCAGATTGTTCTTTTCGTCCACGAATCTATCATAACAACAGCTACAAAGGCTATGGTCTGGGGATATCCCAAAGAAATCGACGTCTTGTATGAACGTGCTAAGACAAACTTCATTCGAAAAATGTAAGACGCCAGTGTTGTAATACATAAGAATATGCTTGAAAACCTTTGGGCAGCGGTCAAACCTGTATTCCTTGGTCTTCTTGCTGTAGAAAACTGCCCGATGAAATGCTGATCCGAGAAGAGTCCGGGGAAACTTGTCCAGTTGGTCCTCCCACGCCACAAACCGCGTCCCGCTCACGTTGAACACCAGTCTGCGGACGGAACGAGATGGCCCTCCGTCGGCGAAGACAGACAGGCGGTGTGATATGGAGCATTTCCTTCGAATCAGTCGACGTTTCTCCGCATTCGGGTCTTCCCCCAAGCTTTCTTCACAGACCGATTCTCCGACATAGGCAAACTCTTGGTCGAACATCTCCGTACCCACCAGAGCAAGCGCTTACTTCTCGGGTGACTGACCAGTTGATGTATCTTAGATTGGTCGATGACCAATCAGACCTACGTGCAGGTCCTACCCTGCCTGATTTGCCCGATCCATTGAACATTAGTCCCTCGAACGCTGGTGGTCAATGAATTATGTCGAAGATGAGGAAATTCCTTCTTCATCACCCACATGCAAGCAGTTGAAATACATCAATGAAAGCCATGGTGGTTCCGGTGTGGATGCCGATTTGTATCAAACTGAACTGACATTTATGAGTGCTGAAGTATCGACTCAACACGTTTCCGTAATTAAACACACCGTCAATAATGAGATGAATCTGTGTCAATCTATTCATCATCCACACACTCAATATAGAGACCGTAATCTGACAGAATCGCCGATTCTACCGGTGGAGATCCCGATCGAAACCTGTAGATCTAAAACATATTCCGCCGAACTTTTCAACGTTAGGCCACTTTAGAGTCTATGGACTAATTTGGAATTGGCGGTTTACGAATTAAAGACTACCCTAATAAATTCCAAGTATGGTTATCCTAATCGGTGTGTCTTGACTGAGAGATCGAGATCTCTTTCTTCCAGATAGCTGTCTCCAACCTCATTCTACATTCGGTCCTCCTCGGGAGGGGCAGGCTCTGACATGACCATTTCCTCGTGACCTTTGAATTCATCAGGTCATAAATTGATACCCAAGCGGGTCAGAGGGTCGCTGGAGTGGTAAATTGCTGGTAAGAGAAAAGCCCCCAGGCCAATCCACGCACAGTAGATGTATCCATCTGACTACTCGAGGACGGCTAACCAAAACTAAATAATATCATTGCTTCTGCAAACCCATTGAGACCATAATGTATACAGGTTCTTCTGAAA
Source organism: Branchiostoma floridae (assembly GCF_000003815.2). Taxonomy (NCBI): domain Eukaryota; kingdom Metazoa; phylum Chordata; class Leptocardii; order Amphioxiformes; family Branchiostomatidae; genus Branchiostoma; species Branchiostoma floridae. The sequence goes on from NC_049982.1 coordinate 15,932,593, forward strand.
GCTTTGACAAGATGCATGTTCTTTCCTGTACTAATGATGATACATCGGCTGTAAATTATAGTTATCATAATGATTATGCAGTGAAATAGTTTTGGTAACAATGGGAGAGAACGGCCTGAAGCTCTACACAATAAGGACAGTCTGTCACTGATATCAAGCATGACATTACAAATGGTGGCCCCAATTCAAGACATGCAATCAAACCCTACCCGCGGAGCCAACCAAATCTGTATCGATTGCCTTGTGTGAAGTTGTACCGAAAAGTGTTCCTGTGAGTTTTGACAGACTAAGTTGATGTAGTATGGGAGTTTATTGTGGAATGTACCACGCTCATGCTGTTAACCAGTCCTTCCTTGGCAATGAGAACGCAGAGTTCGTCAGCCCAGGCAACCTCCATGAGATGAGATATATGGACCATTCTCAATCAGTCGCAATGTCTTACCTCTTCTATAAATAATAAGGCACAAAATGCCATTCATTACAACGAGATTACAACGCTCCTCCACACAGACCAGTGACTAGCTCCAGGATGCAGGAGTACAGTCTTAGGACGGAATAGACTTCCAAACGCCTATAGCTAGCACTCGATTGAACATCGCGGGTCAAATTGTTTGCTTAAATCAAGTGTATTTATTTACTCAAATTGCCTTCGTGCACAAGTAGAGTCAACACCAACGGAAGAAAATTAACTGAATGAAGTCAGTGAATATTCAATCATTATGAGTTGGATATCATAGGGAAGGGAATTATACATAATCAATTGAAATTGATGCAGAAACAACGGATATATGATTGTATATTGGTTTTATTTGCTTCATTTGGTGAATATGAAAATAACAGAAGATGCTGAATTGCGCATTTTAGGCATACTTCATACATGTGTAAAATCTAGCTTAAACAGACAAAAATTCATATTACACAAAGAAGTAAAATAAGACTGCGGTCGTGGATAGGTAGATATGGGATATGTTTTCAGGAACAAGTATTTGAAAGCTTAAGGCGATTGAAATATGGAATGGGACTGTTTCCATAGCGGTTGATTTTTAGTACAAAGTTGGTTCGCACCTTTCATGTTTCTACCATGGATTTCCGAACGGGTTTGGGGTGACCAGCTTCTAAGATAGGGGAATTAAGCAGGGATTTGGCAAACTTAAGGCTAAGGTTTTTCCTACTGTTTTCTAAGGAGGGGAGACATAAATATGTCAGGGCTTCGTTATAACACGTACATTGTGGGCCAAGAATAATTCTGCATGCCTTTGTACTCGCTGGATCTTCATGGATTGCAGCGCCGTGATACTGGGGCTCCAGACTGGTACAGCGTACTCTAAATAATGAACCATATCTAATATTCCAAACCTTCCTTTTGTGCCAAGTTAAGTTTTATCTAGAGCTCCATGACTCCATATCTTCGCCATATGATTTTAACATTTACAATTGGTGTTTTATGTATGTTTGTCATTGAATATGCAAGTAAGGGTAATATTTGCATTAGTTGATAATCTCATTCACAAAAGTAACAGACGTACACAATCTATCTTAAGAAAAAAAGGTGTGTGTGTGTGTATGTGTGTGTGTGTGTGTGTGTGTGTGTGTGTGTGTGTGTGTGTGTGTGTGTGTGTGTGTGTATGTGTGTGTGTTTGTGTGTAGACCAGCATAAGTCGAGAACGCTTGGACAGATTGTATTGATATTTGGTAGGTGGGTATGTCTTGATGAGACATAAAAACAATTAGATTTTTGGCCCCCTAGCAACTTGTAACTGCAGTGGAACTTCGTACTTTAATATCTGGAGTTCTATACATGCTGTGGTCAGACTTTGGTAGGAAATAACTGAAGATGGAGTTGACGGATCGTCATGATTTTAGGTATGTAGATAGCTTAAGTAATGCTTCATATACTTAAATGTTAATCATGCACATCGAAATCTAATTTACATAATCAATGTGGAAATTGTCTAACCCAGCTTTATTCCATTATAGGACTATTGAAACATGTGGCATTGGTAACTGAGAAAGAGAATGCTGTTGGAAAAATATTATGCAAATATAGGCCTAATTTGCATAATTAATGAGGAGATGCTTTAATCCAATTGTGGTAAAGGACAGGATTTTCTTACTTCTGGTATTTGGAAGTTATGTAAAGGTAAACATCATTGAACATTGATTATGCAAATGAGGGCCTTATTTGCATAAATTATGAGTAATGCAATGGATACCTTCTTTCTTAATACCATAGATTGCGTACATCTGTTATTTGGGTGGGGGAAATGATCAACTAATATAATCCATGCAAATGAGTCCCTTTTTTGCATAATTATGACGAACATAACTAATACACCAGTTGTAATAGTTAAAATCATTTGGCGAAGGTATGGGGTCGTGGAACTCTAGCCTATCAATGTTCTTCTCTTTCTCAGTTACAAAAGTCACATGTTGGATTAGTCGTATGGTGGATACAAGCGGGTTTAAACAATATTCTCATTACCTTCGCCAGAAAGTTATGTTAAATTATGCTACTTAGATTCTGATTTGCATAATTGACATTTACTTTATGCATCATTTAAGCTACCTACATGCGAAAAATCCTGACGATTCGTCAAACTCTTCACGAGTTACTCCCTTTCAAAGTCTGACACTAAACTGGCCCCTGCAGTTTCAAGATAGCCCCAAGGGGAGCCACACCTACAGCACACTTACTCTCGGCGGCTCCCAGAGCTATCTACCACTCAAATATCACGACCACAGCATGTCCAGAACTTCAGATATTCAGATATCAAAACAGGAAGTTCTGTTGCAGTACCGTAACAAGTCACTAGGGGGCCCAAAATGCCCAGGTCTCGTCGATATTAACATTTACCCACATACCAAATATCAACACAATCGATCAAAGCGTTCTCGAGTTATGCTGGTCTTCTACAAAGTTTAACATACATCCATACATGAATACAAACGCTACCCAATACAACCTTCTTGGCGAAAGTAATCAACACACGCAAGCAATCAATGTATCTTAACTTAATGTATGCAACACTTTTGAAGTCAAGACTTTTGAAATCTCAGTCAAGTTCGCCAACGCTCATGTGAATATTATAGTAACCCAGGGCCCAATACAATGAATCCTATAGTCTATACATCTGTGAATAGAAACCAGTAGTACTGAATGAAATAACATTATCAGCAATGCGTACAAAATGCTTTTCTTTTAAAAGGCTTGTCTTAAACACCGTGAGTCCATTATACGGGGCGTTTGGAAAGTTTCCATCTACTTGGCTGGGGTTATTAGATTGACCACTACACAGAAAGGCAATCTTTATCTACTGGATTCCATGAAGTGACCTTTCTGCCGTGCATTTGACTTCGGGGATCTATCTCAACGCCTTTACATGCCTTAGTAGACCCTTAGTACAGTCAGCTGCAACTCCAACGAACCACTGACTTAATGAATAACACAAACGTATGCAAACATTCCCTGTCCCCGGTTATAATTGAAAGCTATAACAACATTAACACACAACGACCCATGGTTTAGATAGTATTTGTTTAATTTACAGATGTTAAATAATTGTATACATGTTCTTGGTTGCATTTTCCAACTAGTTGTCAAGGTTTGGTGAATTGATCAATAAACTCTATGGCAATCTTTAAGTAACGAATACCATTCTTGACCTTACCGTTAGATTGGCTGACTCAGGAAATTCTTATTTACAGTGTCCGCTTCTGTGCTCACGTTTGTACCGAATATGATTTGATTAAACCACTTAGAAATACTAGCTATATATAAATGAGATCAATAGTCGCGTGGAGAACTGAAGCGTAAGATAACCATCATGACTAGTGTGTGGAACGTGCCGTCACCTGGATCACGCGGATCGATACGCCCTCCGAACGCAAAACTCGTTCATTTGATTACCTCTACAATCTGGACAGTTTAACTCTTTTGTATTCAGCATAATATTGGTCGATTTTTGTCCTATTTTCTTATTCAGTCCGATTTTCTCGTCTTTCCACCGCATTTACATACCTGACTATGCAATCTTGACTTTCTTGTACATCCTGCTAAAGGTAGTCCCAACAATGGTTAATGGTATGGTCAGCAGGACCACTCCGAAGACCGAGCAGAAGGCTCCTAAAGTCATACCTACGGTAGATTTGGGGAGTACGTCACCGTACCCCACGGATGCCATGGTAACGATAACGTACCAGAATGTGGCCGGTATGCTCGAAAATGCCATGTTTTCGGGACTCTCTACGTAGTAGATTAAAGTGGAGCAGACGATACCAAATATGAACATGGCGAAAAAGAGGACAGCGAGCTGGCTGATACATTCTTTTAAGGTCATAACTAACATTCGTAATCCTCGGGAAGAAGCGCCGAAACGCAGTATTCGGAACGCGCGAAGTGACCGCAACACTGTAGAAGAGAATCCTTCACTTCCAACGAAAAAGTTCAGGTAAAATGGTAGAATAGCGAAAACGTCAATGAGAGTCACGAAGCTCTTTAGAAAATCCCATCTGTTTGGCGCCGCGAAGAGCATCATCAGAAACTCCAAGGTGAAAATGGAGACACATGCCGTATCTATACACGCAAAAATCCAGGGGTAGACTTTGTGGCAGGAGTCACAGAAGCGATTGCCACATGACACCGTCTCCACTATGTTCGATATGACAGTGACTGCTATGAAGTACCCCACGACCATATGGAAGGCACTGCCATAAGCGGACCCTGGAACATCGTGAAAGGCCTGCCACATCCTTTGTCGTAACGTCGTAGGACCATGACATCTTCTTGAACGATCAGGGTTCACTTCATCCATAGGGTCTTTACGAGAATCATCTCTAATCGTCTGATATGTTTCGTAACAGCAAGTACCGAGGCTCTCATCCAGAGATATCCTAAAGAACTCCAAGTCCTCTACGAAGGTGGAAAGGCAAACATCACCTGACAAATGCAGGACCCCCGTACGATAGTACATAAGGATGTGCTTGAAGACCTTGGGGCAACGGTCAAACGTGTACTCCTTGGTGTTGGCGTCATAGTAGACTTGTCGATGGCTGACTGACCCGAGTAAAGTGTGCGGGAACCTGTCAAACTGGTCTTCCCACGCGACGAACCTGGTCCCGCTGACGTTGAACACCACCCGGCGGATTGAACTCACTCGCCCATTGGCGCCGAAAGACAACAGACGCTTTGTCAGTGATGTTGCGATAGAACTTCGTCTCTGAAGCAAACGCTGCTTTTCCGGCAGTACGACTTCTCCCTTCCCCTTCTGTTCATCCTGGATATCAGGGTACTCAAAGAAAGACAGCCCTGCCATTGTGAACGTACAGTTCTGGCTGGTCACTGCCGGCTACATGTCTTGTATCAGCACCCATGGAGCCCTTGTGTCAGCGCTGCGCTGTAGAACAGTTGGGCAGCGGTGACGCCGAGTTGACAATTACCTCTTAATGACAGGTCAGGATCAATGAACTGCGTCAAATGTTGAAACGGATTTGATAGTTTGAAAGTCACTATTCACCAGACAGAAAAATGGACTGGACGGCCCAAGAGCGTGCGGTGATAAATTGAGTCAAGACCATTGGGCCCCATGAATAGCCTACATTTAATCCACTAACACCTCGACAGCACTGCGATGCCCTTATTATCAGAATAATAAATCAAAACCTCGAGAGCAATGTGTATGTCACTTCTGTGTAGCAGGGCTGTGTATTATATATTAGTGCTCCACGTGTAGATTGCACCCTGCAATTACCCCGTTTGATAATTACAAGGACATTGATGATATATGATGATGTTATTTCGTTTCTGCGTTCTGCCGTGCAGCTATTTCCCTTTGCACTTGAAGCATCCAGGATCAAACCCGATCCCCAAGAGAGGTTAACCATGCAAAGTGCCAGGCAAACAAATCACGGCATCGTCCACGATAAACCGGTTATCCTCAGATATATATACAACGATGGACAAAGGGAGTCAATTCATTGATCTGACAGCACTCGTTTTCTATTGTATAAAGTATCTTTTTAGCCATTCACAGCACTGAAATGTGTTCTAGATATACAGGGAAAGCCTTTTTAGTTTCCTAAGCAGGAGATGCCGTTGTTCTGTTAGGACGCATATTGATTCAAGTTTAAAGTCTAGGTATATTTCACGACTAGCGCGATGTTGCTGAAGAATGCTGAGTACCATATCTAATAAGGACACAGACGATCAAACCAGTAACCTGTAACTTTTATCTTTACTGTAAAGGCGCTTCCATATAGCTATCATGGATAGGTGGCATTAAATTGCAAACGATATTATCTATCAATCAACTGAGAAGCAATCACAGCATTCCATGGCACATATAACAACGATGCATGATGTGTTCTGCGTTTCGATGTGTCAACGACCACTGTGCTGTGTATTGAGTTTCTGATAAAGCCACAGCAAGTAAATTCTATGGATGACATCAGCGCGCGCATTAATTTTCGCCTGATTTCAAGCGGCCTCCCTTGGTACTGCAGCGCAACTTCCGGGTTTGCTATCTCGTGTTCTGAGCAAGCTATGGTCACGATTTTGAAGTGTTAGATAGCTCTCGTGCTCAGAAATAAGTGACATAAGTTTGGGCCCCCTAGCGTCTAGTTTTGGGAAAGCAGGGGCATTTTTGTCAAAAACTTCTGAAGACGATAACTCAAGAAGGGAACAACGGATGTTCATCATTTTTGGTATGTAGGTACCTTAGACAATGTTTTACAAGATAATATACTAAGTATGCAAAACAGGAGTACATTTGCATAATTAATGAGAATATTCTATCATAGCAGTTTTTTCAATGTATCTCTTGTTCCAGACATGCCGTGGTCTTGATATTTTGGTGGTAGATAGCTTTTGGTGTCATAAAATAGTGGGGCAAGTTTCAGCCCCCTAACATTTAATTGTGGAACTGCATGGGTGTTTTTGTCAAGACACTCCAAAGAGGATAACTGCAGAAAGAAACGACGGATTGCCTGCATTTTAGGCATGCGGGTAGCTTAGGCAAAGATGTTCATAATGATATACATGTTATGCAAATGAGGACTTAATTTGCATAATTAATGAGGAAATTAATTTGCATAATTAATGAGGAAATTGTATAGTTCCATTGTTTTCAATAACTGGACCACAATACATGTAACACATGTTAATTACGATAGGTGGAATATAAGCAGATACCAAATATGGTAATGAGGAACTTATTTGCATAATTTATGTAAAAATTGCAAAACCTCTTTATGATTAATAATGGGAATTTTATAACTGTGACATGTGTACGTTAGTCAATGATGAACAACACCATGCATAAATTATGTTAATGTGTTAGTCAATTGCATGAAAGTTACGAAAGCTCTAAATTTTCATGGAGGTATGAGGTCGCCGAACTCTAGTTTTGAAAATGTAGACATCATGTTTTTTTTTTCACCCATCTTGTTTTTTTTTCGCCCTGTCGCACTATTTTTGCAGTCTGCAGAGGATGTCATCCATAAAATTTACTTGCTGTGGCCTATAGGAATAGACTTAACTTTCACCCATTCTGTGACATTTTGTTTTGGAGCTGTTTCGTAACTATCTGGTAGATGTATTTGTCATAGCTTGTGTTATTGGAATGGATTTGTTTTTTGCTTCCAAATTGATACTATTGTAATCAAGATAGATAGCATAGAAACGTTATTACAGGAATCTTGATAACAACTGTGGATAATTGCTATAATAGATGAGCGAAAATAATGTGATTTCATCGTAGTGAATAACAGAGTATCCGGACGGGCATGCCATTCCGCTGTAATCTTTATTGATTTCACTTGATCGATTCAATTATGCCTGGAAATTACTTTGCTGTGGACACCGTGACATTCCATGAATCTTGGAAAATAATTCTACATCAGTTAGCTAAAAAGCACTATGACTAAAGGCTTGACCATGTCTACTGTACAAGAACTCTTCATTATCACTCTATTTCTGAAATTGAATATCCTACAAAGATACTTCAGCTTTAAATTCATTGAAATACTGATAAGCAGTGTGCTAGCAAAGAAACAGGCTGATCGACATACGATATGGTTAAAGGCTTGACACTGGTAACTGTACAAGAAATCTTCACTATAATTGACCCCGTTTCTGGTATGGGCAATTGTCCAAGCGGAATTCAGTGTTAAACGTATTGAACTATTGATGGATCCAAAGTCAGTTAGCTTGTAGTACATTAGTCATGGCAGATGTGAGGGCTAACGTAGAGATAAGCTTAATGGGTTGGGTTTGATAACACTGTCAACTCACGCACAGGCGGCCTGCCCACGCATTAATCCTACTGATGTAGTGGTGTCTTTTATAAACTATAAGTAAGTCCTGCAGCTGGCTCTGTGACAAAGATCTCAAAAAGGTCGGGGAACATTTTGTAAATCTCTCCTTGCATTTTCGATTTCCCTCAGGTCTCAAATGCGTACTTATATGGATATTTGAGCATTTTTCAAATATCAAATGTCCCAAGCCTGTATTTCTTCTATGGCTTGAAGGAGTAAGAATGCGGAATTCGGCTATGAAGTGATTTTTTTCACACTGGTGGTTACTCGATGGATTTGGTCATGAATATCGGCCACAGGTTGACATGGTTGGCAATGGTGACAAGAAGTTGAAGGTTGTACCTTGCAGTTCAGGGTTAATTGATTGCGCCATCCCCATTTGAAACAAGGTGATTCATTTGCTCATGATTATACCATGTGTCTGGACACAGATTTAGCACCAGGAGATTATATGGTGAGAGAGTCAAAGCACAGCACAAGTGACCAGGTGGCCTGTTTTCTTCCAACGTAATGGGGCCAATTACTCTTCCATTGATTTTTTAGACCACATTTAGCTTCTATATCTAGAGAGAGTAATTTTTGCTCAGATTATCTCTTAGTGAGTCCAGATCTTCTTCATCATTCTTCCATTTAACGGGCAACTCATCCTTTATTTTCATTCTGATGCAAATTCATATTGTTATATTGTCATAGATAAATAAATAACGTTATATATAAATGTTATCATGCATGGCTGAAATATTACAAACGATTTCATCAACGCGAATATTTTGGCACATTAATCGTATCATTTATGATATGATTCACCTGACAGGGATGTAAAATGTAGACGTGATATTAAAGCGATCGCGAGGGCAAATTCTAGTTTTGATTCAAAGACTGATTTTTGATACCCCAATAAACCTAGTCCCAGAACGTTTCAGTACATGTTTGCTCAGAGAATCACTTCATTAAAGTCTCACCAAAGAACCGACTCCGATAATTCACCATTTTGGTATCCTTACGATCGATCGGCAGGAGGCAGTGTCAGGGTCAAACATAGTTAAGACTCTCAGATGTCCATAAATATGCTGGGTCCAGCTGCCTGATCCTTTTGTAGTTTATAGTTTACAACCTTGACGACAATTTTTGCCGCAATATTAATCTTTCAGACATTCACTTTTTGGTCTGGGCTGTTATTCCGTTATGTAAACTCGCGAAAACAGCATGCATTTGACGACCATGTAGGCGATGAAAAAAAAAGAACGCTAAACGCATTTTCTGTACCGCAGAATGGGTTCATTTAAGCGATTGTATTGGAAACCTGTAATTGACGCAAAGGCAGATTGTAAAGCAGGGACGGTACTGAAATGGAGATAAATGAAGACTAAATGATCCATTTTGTTCATGCGTCATCGGTTCCAGCAGATGCTCCAGTGAGATTGGTATCGCTTCTCGTAGGGTTCGATGATTTAGACTTATTACGTGTCCGTGCGGAGATTGTTTTTCTTGGTAATAACCCGACCCTCGATAATGCAGACGGTGGTAAATCAGCACGGAGAGAACCAGCGCAGCTGCTTTTCTTCTAAGGCTCACGGGTTTGTAACGACTGTAAAGAGGCAATATAACACAGTTCGCACATCATACTGATTAGGTTATCAATTTCCCTTTGTGGGACACTGCCAACCATCATAGTTTGGTAGGAAATGTGTTAAAGAAGCAATGGAACTCTGCAGCGTGTCACGGCCAGTTATTGAAATGGGGATAAAACCCATCATAGCCACATTAGTATATCAATTGGTTCCGCTTCGTCTAGTTTTTCTCCCTTTTTATGTGTTTTGTATGATTCCATCATTCAGTCAAGGCAAACTAGTAATCGTTTCCATTTTTTCTTGTCGTGTAGCTTGTTAAGTTTTGTAGATTTGACTCCGTTTTAGCAAGTCAGTCGTGGTACTAGTTTGCCATTCACATTAACTATAAAAGACACCTGGCAGTTCATTTTCTCCACAAAAATAGAGGTCTCGTTATTTTGCATTTTTATTTACGTCAACTTTCGTACAGCATTAACAGCTGGACTGCCGATGGAAGATTGAACGCTGCCAGTGTGCAGAGAGGGAAGAAATAACTTCACATTCACTTTTGTATATCTCTAATAGTAGCTATTGCCTCTGGAAGTTTGTTCCATTGTCTTACTGTTGTTGGAAGGAAATTTCTCCTGTCTGCCAGTGTGAGAGTCGGGGATCACCAGAGTGTGCTATGATTTTGTTGACTGGCGTGTCACTAGGCGAGCCCCATTAAGAAGACTAGTCCATACATACCGTGAAAAAGAGTCAAGGTTCTAACTTTCCTGCGATGCATATGGTCCAAAGGTTGCGTGCATTTGTCAGGGCAGCTGAGGGAGGTTTCATATTAAAGTTTATTTTTCAAAGCTCTATTTTGTACGGGGTCAAGCCTTGCAAGCTGGGTTTCACAAGAAGACATCCATTCATTGGGGGTATACTAGTAATCTATATGGTCGCTCTTTAAGTTAGTTACAGAGGAAAAGACACCTTTCTGAGTAGGCCTAGTCGATCGACCGCATCTGGGCGTTTGTTTGTCTGTCTGTGGTTATTGGTGGTTAGCATAACTTCATAATGTGGTATGCGGGCAGGTCTTGTTTGATTTGATTTAATCAATTTGATTTGATTGGCATAGCAGCTACGTTATTCTGTAGCTGAGGGCTTCGTTTCTGTAAAAGGAGAAGCCTCTAGATCTTGTGGCGGTATAGAGCTGAAAATTACAATAGACATTTTTTATGTATGTTCCATAGACTTAAAGGTCACATAAGGTTCTCCGTCAGTTGTAAACGTAACAATGAAGAGCGATAATGTGTATGCCGATAAAGTTTTCTGTGGAGCATTAGCGACATCAAATTCAATAATATGTTTTCTATGGTGGTAATTAGGGGATGACATGTATATCCAATAGAGCTAGAGCTTCAGTGTATGACGCGGAAAGGCGTCGTGTTTTCTTTAGAAATCGGCCATTTTCTATGGAGTGCCAGTTAATGCAACTGACGTCAATACGTCTTCCTACCGAGGGTATTTATAAATAAAGTTGTTTGGCGACAGCCGTATGTTTGACGTGGGAAGGTTTGCATATGCGTCATGCCTTTTCTTCTTCTTTCTGTTTCTCTACTTTTTTTCTACTTATAATATGCAGAACGCTCGCACGTCTCATAGGGTTTCATGCATCTTCTTTCTTTTTGGCAACGGCAACCAGGCGGTGTGCAACCCGATGTTCTACCACAACAGGGCGACCAAATCCATGGCGCGCAAGGCCATCGTCATGTCCTGGGTCCTGTCCATCATCCTCAGCAGCCCCGTGCTGTTTGGTATCGCCACGGAGTTTGACCAGGCCCGGTGCGGCTGCGTCACCAGTCGCTTCGACTTCTCTACCTACACGTACTGCCGGGCCTTCCGCATGGCCACGGCCATCGGGCCTGTTCTGGTCATCTGCTTCTGCTACTGGTAAGAGAATTGCTATGGAAGAAATGATAACATTAATGATCGTAAGGTTAGAGTTATGGTAATGACCTGGTCCGCCAATTCTCAACAAGCTACCATACATTAGCGCAACCAGTCCCGGTGTATACGGGCCAACCCGACACAAAAAGACGACATGTGAAATTGCGGGGAACGCCGAAGAAATGATTTAATAAATCGTATCTATATGCCTGGTTTGCACTGATATCGAGGATATTATTATAACTGTTCTGAAAAAAAAAGTATTTGTTGATCTACACGTGCATTGTTACTTCTTGATTTCGGTTATGACTGAAGCATACATATCTTGTTGCTTTTTGCATTACAACCGAACGTGAATATAAGTGAGCTGGGGTCTCTATGTTAATCCTTACTTTACCACTATGTAGTCCCCATAATCTCAACCCACCCCCTCTCACCAGGCAAATCTTCGCGGTGGTGCGGAAGCAGTGCCGCGCCATTAACCAGCTGCCGGGCACGGACAAGCAGGCCCGTCTGCGCGTGACGGAGGCCAAGGCTGCCCGCATGCTCGGCGTGGTGATCATCGCGTTCGTGGTGTGCTACATCCCGTTCACCGTGGTGCTGATGGTCGGCAAGGAGAAGGTTCCCCCCGTCTGGCAGACTGTGGCGCACTGGATGTCTTACAGGTAATACAAACATGTGCAATACAGTCTTGTTTGGAGATGAGTATTGGCCACGTTTGCCTAGCCTGAGTACCATCCGATTTCTAGCGGGGATTCATTTTTTTAGGGTAGCGAGTGTAGGGAGCCCCGATAGAAATCGGATGGTACCCATGCTATACAACCGTGGCCAATGCCCAACTTCGAACAGACAAATAAGGAGTAGACACCATCTCATGGGCAGTTTATGAAAGAGGGGCGACATGCATACATACGTGCATATTCAAAATGTCCTGAGCTTAGGTCAGACGTATCTACAAACAACTCAAAACCATCATTGCTTTATATGTTCTTGCGAAGCCTGTTGTCCAGTTGGTCTCCATTGCGTAATATATGTATAACGTTTGTCATTATCTTCTCCATGTTTCAGTTCTGCCGTGCTCAACCCAATCTCGTATGGACTGCAGGCACGCGAGATCCGGCGAGGTTTCGCCAAGTTTCTGCCCAGCTTCTGCTCCGGCGAAGCTCGTCGCGGCTCGATTGAAACGGCTGAAACCGGAGGTTTGTCAAATGTACCTCAGAAACACGGTCGTGTGTCGCATGGATTTCATAACAGAAGTTTTCATTAGTACCATCTATATAAAAATAATGTTGATGATTACATGATATAGCTTTTAGAAACAAGTATGTTGACTTGTCTGAAGGAAACCGCCTGAAGGATGACCGAGAGATAAAGCCGAACCCGGTCTTCGCCTTTGATGGAAAAATCAACCCGGACGACATTATCATCGACGAACAGTCGCCACCCAAGAAGGTACATAGAGAGTGATAACCGATGTTTAAAGGGGGTGTCTAACTAAACATTTGGACATTGGCAAAAAAGAAAAAAATCGCAAATGGCACAAATTGGTGCAGAATAGCTCAATTTATATGTTTAGACATCTTACCTATGCATCACAAGTGAAAATCCTGTAATCATCGTTTTTTATACATTTTTAAATCTAATCTTTATGCATTAGTTTTTTTAGGTCTGTGCTGAGATTCCCAATAACCTGCTCATCTTGGCTTCATACGCAAATGCTCATACTTTAGTGTGACCGCAAGGGATAATTGGCAGAAATTCGCAAAGTTGCAAACTTCCTACGCAGTCCAGTGAAACACCTGCTTTGAGACTAAGACTTCATCTTTTGCGCCTCTCTGTACGACAGTAGCGAAACTCAGTCCTGAAGCCCATGTCCCATTTTCACGACTGTTGTATGAATATCCTAATCTTAAAACAGACGTGTTGTGCATGTATCAGTTTTCACCGTCCCTTGCACGTGGTACAGTTGCTGATAATCAGATCAGGGAACATGCCATTCCACCCGAAATGATTCTTACTGTACAGAATATTTGCAGTGTAACACATCTTGTACTGTTATTCCCATTGCATATTCTTTAGTCATTTCGTTCCTATATCAGTTCTCAATTATGATATGAATCCGCCGTTTCTACTTATATTTACTTCAGTTTATTTTGTAGTTATTTTGATTTAACTTTTCTAAGGCGAGCTCCAGTTCCCAGGCCTCCACTCTGACGGGCGAGTCGGTGAAGAGTAACATCTACGTGCGGAAGGTGGTGATCACCAACCCGACTGTTTACTACCGCTGTTCGGCTCCTGATACTGTATCACTCCGCCCTAATCCTGACGGCATCAGCCTCTCCTCGAGGTAGAAAATAATGTTCCACTTGTAAATTGATTGGTTATATATATATATTCCTCTTTTGCTTTGTTTGTTTGTTTATGTATCGTATTTTGTTGGTCATTTTGTACCATGGGTTTACATAAACTTTGTGTATATAGACTTATAAGACTCATAAGGAAACTCTAAACTGTATCTGTTCTATACTTTATCTGACCCTTGCCCGCATGACCTCAATGAAAAGCGGCTTGCAGGTCGATTTGAGCTTTCATGAATAAACAAAGGTTCAAACAAACAAACAAACAAACAAAACATTCATCCAACTAGATCCCCTTAAAGACCAAAACATCAAAATTGACACCCCTGAAAGATCCTGAAACCTGTTTGTCACTCTCCCCGGATATCCCCGGACAGCGACGAACACGAGTCGGACTTCCACCCGTTCGACCCGTGGCGCCCGTCCACGTCCACCCTGGGTGAGAACTGCGCACGCTCACCCGAGGACATCTTCACCATCACCATGGCAACCACACGGAAGAACGAGAGCAGGAGGAAGTTCCGTGATGCAGTGCGGAAGATCCTATTGGCCAGAAGACTGCGCTGTCAGAAGGCAAAACCAGGTGATTTTTTCCACGATGTCCTTGATCCGAATATTTATCTAACAAGTTATCTATTTATTCGTTTGGATGATGTTGCAGTCACCCAAGGCCACCCAACTAGCTGTGCCTATTGATCCGCATAGCTAATATCAATAGCTATCTTTAGATAGCCAATGTATTACACATTCAGCGTAAAATAATCTTTTCTTCCAGAATACTAGTATGTCCTAGTCAGAATGAAGATGATTGTAGCTTGATGTCGCTCCCGTCCTGTTCTGTTTATAGGCCAGCTGTATCCGCCGAGCCGCCGGGACCATCTAGGCCCGGCCTCCACCACCGACCTGCCCGGGCACAAGAAGGTGGTGACCGACCGCTGTCCGTACCTGGTCCTGCTGGAGAAAACTAACGGCACGGGCTCCGACCGGGACCACGTCTGAACAACCGGCCAACGATGTGCTGGGACGGGAGGGTAGTAGGGCTGGAGAAAGTTTTTAAAAAGGGCTTTGTGAAAAAGACACTGCCCCGGAGATTAAAGATGTTTGTACGTGTGTATTGCTATGTAGAGGTAAGTGAGATGTGTAACACCCTTAAACGATGAAATCACACAGGTAGCGTTCTAGAGATCAGTCATGGTAGACGTGAAATATTGTCGTAATGTACATGCATATAGTTTGACATCATCATCACATCATATAGTGTAACAGTAGTCAGTAGGTGAATACTTCGTAGTATATCTCCGTAGTAACATCATGGTGAGATTGCATTACGATTATTATCGTCTATATGATGAAAGTTATGGAGAACTGAGTGTTTTTGTACCTGGCTTTTGACACGGAATGTTATCGTAAGAAAATGAGGCTATTTTGAGATGTAGAAATGAGCTCACTACATGTACATGGTTGGATTATATACCTACCAGAATAGTTTGTATTTTCGAAGGAGAACGGGGCATTATATTTGAAATATTTCTATTAGCTATATGTGATAAAGCTGGGTATGTGATAGAAGGCTAGGTAGTTTGTGTGTGGACATAAGTACTCCCATTCCAAGTCCAAGGTCAGCGGGGACTGGAAACACCTCTATCCTCCTTGTCATCCCCAAGTCTAGATTTCCATTTTAAAAGTCCCCATCCTTATATTCAAGAGAGACAACAAGGGCGACGATTTACG
>NC_049982.1:15948575-15998962 GCF_000003815.2 Branchiostoma floridae
TTCAGAGAGACAACAAGGGCGACGATTTACGTGTTAAAATACAATGTTCCATGCATGAAACCTTAGACTTTAAATTCTACTTCAAAATAATGCAATGAAATGACACTATCTAGCGGAATAAAGCAGTAATGCAGAAGAGCTTACAACCTATTCTGTGTTACTGCTCTATTTCGCTAGATCCCTGTATTCCTTGATAGTGCATGAGAAAATTATACATTGTATCTGCATTGTAACCAGGACCTACTTGACCTTAATTACAATGCCTTTTATGCGTCAGTCTGCATGCTCTGTTGTATCTTATTCTGTTTTGTAATGGATTTTTATACTAGGGTGTTAGTAGGATACCGTATAGATGTCATCTGGTGGGTGTGTTTCCATGTGGTATCTATGATATCATGCAGTACATACTAAATGTTGAATCTATCAAAGCTACCAATATGAGTCCAACCATTTGGTGTATACTAGTTTATTCGTGTTGTCTTGTATCTGTCGTGTTGTTTCGAAGTTGCATATTTTGTATTAGGATGTTATTTGCAATATTACTGTATATATGTCATTTTGTACTAGGATGTTATGATACTGTGTCATCTTGTGTATTTCCATTTAGTATGTACAATATCATACAGTACTTTCTACAGCTTGAATCTCTGTCGAGCTATCAAATCTGCCAAGATTGCCAAGATGAGGTCAATCATGTGGGTTATTCTAAATTAGTTTATTCGTGTTGTTTAGAAGAACATTAACAGAAACTACACCACTGTCTGTTTTACCAATTCATTACACACATCGCAAAAATCAGACTCAACCCTGCTTTTTTTCTGGTATTTTGAAATGGATATAGAATTAGCCATTGTTATCAAACAGGTAATACATTACAAGTCCTCTTTCTTAAAATCTGAACAGGTCACCAACATGTTGACCATATCTACTAAGTAGATATACTTAATATTTTTAATTACAGCATGTGGCGTATGTTATCATGAGTGGCCCAATTTTTTTTACATAATCAACAACTCAATTCGTATAGAATTATTATGTCCATTAATGTTTTGGACACGTTAGTTATCAAGGCACCTTAGTGAGTCTTTGTGAAGTTTAATGTGCAATCATAAGGTGCCTGGAAATGTGTTGACTGTTGTATCAAACTCGCAATGATTTCAACCATAGAGTGCGAGACACTTTGAATAAACGTTATGTCTTTATATGTATTGTTACATTTATCTTTTTGTGCACTACTGATTCAATTGAAAGTCAGTCAGAAGTACCCTGGATCTCCCCTTCTTATAGGTATCGACTGACGACTGCCTAATTACTGTATATGACGCTTACAACAAAATGGCACAAATTTTTCAACTATTCAAACATTGAATTTCTTGTAGGGTTCGTATTTTTTCAGTTAGATAGCAAGCATCCACACTCAGAAACCTAGATATGAGCCTAAGAGAGACAAAGAGACATGTATGGGAGCAGTGCCGCCTGGCATCTCTCTGCTAAACTGCTCGCTACTTGTTAGTTGGTGAATGGAAGTTACAATTCTATGTACTATTAATGAGGATTCGTGATATATAAAACGTAGATGCTGGCTTCAGGAACAAATGATTCAATATAGATTAAGCTCACCGCCATTTCTTTGTCAAACGAACGCTTCCTTTTACTGTTGATCGGGTGATCTTTCTCTTAATCATTCAATGGATTTTATCGTTTTAAACACCTTGATAGATATCAGACCATTTTGAGGTCAATGACCTTGCGTCCTGATTTTGCAAAATTTTCCCGCCAGCAGGGCTTGTGTTATAATGCCTAACTTAACTGGTCAGAACGTATATGTACTCGCACCAGCTGTCTGTATTCAATGTTACAGCTGAATCAATCTGACGATCATAGTTAAGAAAAATACATTTAACAGTGACAACTGAACATCATTTTCGTGCTTCTCGTGTTAAAATAGGAGAGGCCCGTCTGTCTCCCACAGGTTCCCCAAGGCCCCTTCACACGAGAAGCAGAATCAGCCGGAATGCCGTCAGAACGACTTGGTATATTCCTATTCGTGGTGCAGAAATATATGGAATGCAGTAAGAATGTCTAGAATGCACTACAAATACCCAGGAATAGACAAAGACTAGTTTATACTGACGGAATTTTGGCTCATATCTTCTCGTGCGAAGGGGATATAAGGTCCATTTAGAATTTCCACTCGAATGGCCCCGAATGTGGCACGAATTTTGCAAATTATTCATTCCGGCTGCTTCTGCTTGATTCCTGCTAATTCGGTTTCAGTGTGAAGGCCCTGTCACGCACGTCACACCGTCTCTCGCGTCTGCGCACTGCATCCCCAGCCGTAGCTCGCGGCAGTGTTCCTGTGGTCGGGGTGATTGTCTCCTCCATACAAAGCCTGACTGGATAATCATACCCACCGGCGGGCCGCGCTGACGTCTTCACCACCCAACCCCGCTGTACACGGCTGCAAAGGTCAGGGGGAAACCTCCGAAACTGGTCCGATCGGTGGAATTACTGCTTTATTCCGGCAGGCGCAGGGTTATGGCGATGTTTTGCGAGTTAAAACTCCGCACGCATACGGTTTGTGTGGACACCTACGTCGGGTAACGTTGATGTATTATTCAGTGCGTCGTAAAGCATTCTATTGGCAAGATCTTCGGGAACAGTGACTTTGTACATAAATAGAAAAAGGACTATTCAAGAGACCTGATTACATCAAGGAATAAGCCGCTGAATAGCTGAGCTCGGTTGGACTGGACTACAAACACGGGAACAGCGAGTAGTGTACTTCCGACAGGTAAGGATCTTTGCCGAGACAAACTCTACATTTTAATGTGGATAGCTGCTTTAGGTGTTAACGGTAGTGTAGCCTGTGGGAACACAAAACACCTTTTAATGATATATGGCACCAGAATTCGGTGCCTAAGTACCAGTTAGTGAAAGAGACCCAAACATTGTCTGTAAAGCCGCACATCAACATCAAATAACCCGTTATTAACATGGATACTGTCACCAGGTAAATATTTAGATTTGGGACAGCTTACTTTGGACAAAATCAGCACTACAGATTCTAAGCACGTACTTAATAATAGAACAGTGCCGTAGGTGATGTAATGACTAGTGGTAACAAAATGACACTTTCTGTTTTCACGAATACATTTTGGTACGGGAACGGGTAAATATGATTGTATGAGATTCGCATATACTTTAATACTGACCCATTTTAAAAAGACGTGATGATATGCTGTATGGCCACAGAAATCTAGTATGGGTCTGGTGCTTTCTCGCTTCCATGAGTCAGCTAGGAAACATGTTTATCTAAAATACGCTGGTGTTATCGTCCAACTTCGTTTCCGCTGACGTTTCCGCTTGTAGGTTAGGAAGTCTGCACGTAAACCTTAATGGGGAGAGGTACTTTCGGTCATTCACCTATAGGTATCAAATCAGAATTCTGACATTTAATCTGGGACAATTAGATGCTGAATGAAATAATCCAAGGTTAACCGGTTATGTGGTCTTTTGTTCTACACAGCTCGAATCAGCTGTATGCTGTAGTTAGTACCCAAGGTGACATCGTTGTAAAAGGTTATCTTTCGTAATCACTAGCCTTTATAGTATCCGATGTAAGTTTAAGACGCAAAATATTTCTTTGAGGGTGGCGCCATTCAAAGTAGCCTGGGCATAAGTCGTTTTGACAATTATACTCCACTCAAAGTTTTTTTTGTCTCGGGCACAGCGTTATTTGGCATATTCTAAATCCAGCTATGGTCGAAGAACCGGAAAATTAACAAAACTTCAGAACAAAATCCAATACGAAGCAAATACTTTGTTTACTATGATACATCAATGACGTCACCCACAAACCTGAGTGATAGTGGATGGTTTAGTGTGCCGGCGCCTGTATACATGAATAGACTATAGGTGTTTTAGACAGTAAAGCTAAAGCGAAGACTGTATATACCCCGGGCAAGGTAAGGAGCTAATTATTCTTTGTCACAACGGCCCTCGCACGACTCCTGACACGTACATAACGACTACAGGTTGCCAGCCCTGTACAATTTTCCCCGCGGACGGAAAATGAAAAACCCGGATCAAACGCTTCCTTTGTGTGGAGCTTCAACCGTTATTAATATTTCAGACGGGACGCCAGGTGATATTAGCGATGGCTTTATCATCGGACGAGAGCTGATGAAATATTCTAGCAACAGCTGTGGCCCGGTCTTAGAACCAGAACAAAGACATGACGTTAGTGTGACAGGGATATGGATGGAACTCTTCAACATACTGTTCCAAAACGTTCAAAAATGGAAGAAAATCATATATAATTTAGATAGCCGGAATGGGCAAAATTTGAGCACTGATATTTTTACCACTGAAGTTGTTATTGAAGAAGGCGGCCAATAAATTAGTGTTGTTTTTTTAGTTTATTTGTTGATAAGAATGCATCCTGGTTTTGGCTAACAGACATTGCCCACATGTACTAGTATTAAGCTATGTATTGTCCATTTATCTAATTCATCAAATTCATTGATGGGCATGCATAGCACCAAGGGCGACAGCAGATTTTGCGGTTGTACCTTTGCTTATTCTTAACTCACATTCGGGTGCTTTATCTGTAGGTCAAAGGGCACACACCCTGTATGATACAGTCTTTAATGATATCACATAAAACCTGGATGAAATTCAGGTAGGACTTTCTTATAATCAGGAGTTATCACATTGATGAAACATGCGCAGTTTGTATGCCCAGATTCCATCAAGGTTACCAAATTATCCGCTATATCAAGGACGTTTCCCCATCAGGGGGCGCTCTTGTTGCCGTGGTTACAAATTTATGCTTCACGTACATTTTTTTCGGATCTACTCGCTCGAAAATGTGAATTGAAACTGACAGAAGCTTATAACGTATCCAGATGCCATCACAGACAGTAAACTTTATTTTGATTCATCAACATTTTAGTTTCTATGTTCAGTATATACACTTAAAGAACTGACTAGCGAAGAAACAAGTTGATGGTAAACAATCTAACGTTTTCGTTTCATCTGGTGAAAATAACAAACGTGACAGACGTAACGTTTGTATAATTCATGTCGAAATGGGTCAAACTTATTCCCGTAAATTTAATGGAAAATAGGCCAGGTGAACAATAGCAGCCGGCACCCCTATTGTGGTTCCGTGTGAGCTGTCCCAGTGGTAAACCAGCATGACAAGTTTCTCTGTGCGCAGGATAGACGGCCGGTGAGTCATCACAAGTCGCCGTGGGACATACGAGCTTCCCTCACACACCGGCAACCAAGGCCGACATGCAACAAGGAAGCTGAGTAGGCACGAGTCGTCTTACACAGTCAGGAAACCTTCTTACAGGACTACCACTTAATACAGGTAAACGGTGTACTTTTTGTAATTTTAACTCTTGTAACGTTAACCATATCATTGCTGACAATGCTGTATCTGTATCTATGTGAAGGTGTTCTTTGTTTATGTTAAACACTGACAAGGTCAACGTCAGGTATCGTCTAGTTCCAGTAATAAGCTGTATAGAAATTGTGCGCTTGGAGAGTGTCATGTATATACAGCGTTAGGTTCATGTAGTAAGCTGCCTGTCGTTACCGGTGACCAGCAATGAGAAAATTACCAGGCCCCTCTGTCATAAAATGTGGGACACTGTACCTAATCATTTGTGGATTGACAAAAGAGTTTAGTTTTTACATGTTTTTATCCAAATTTATGTGCTGTACTTTTGTCTGATGGCTGTGGGCTGCGAAATACAAGCAGTATGAAAACTTAGCATATATTGCGCATCAAAACATTCACGCCTCGTGTCTACGTTGTATGCCAGGTATAGCTATAGGCACCATATGTTTTATCGTTTGATTAATAATGTAAACTTATCTGGGTGCGGCATGCGAAGACTTATGGGGATAACGTTTTCACAATGAGTATGAGCCATACTGGCGACGCGGATCAGAGGCAAGCTCTAAGCCATTGTCACGCAATGTGATATAGTGGCCATACGAAGTCAAGAAATACAAGGTTTACAGTTTATAAATTATGTCGTACGCATCAAAATAAATTGAGGATGTCTTGCCCACATCGTACTCTAATTCTGAAGTCATCTATAAAAAATATAGACATATAAGGTACCATATTAGAACGTCTACGAGTATAGCACTTTATAAATGCACTTTGCATTTAGAAAAAAAAACTTTGGGGTGTCCGCAGATGACTCAACGTTGCAGTATCCACAGATGTTGTCGCACCAACACGAATGATGGAGCGGGATTATTGTAGCTGCTCTAAGCTTCAGACAATGAACCTTTTATATCCTAATGGCAACTCCATCAATTTGCTGGTACCTTTCTCAGAATCTTGCAAGTCACATTGCACATCATGTTATTACATGGCTCTTTGGATGAGCATGATCAAGTCTCCCTTCAATTATATCAAGCCTAGACAGCCCAAAAGGGTGACAATGACAATAGGAGCTGTGCCCAGGTGTCCTTTATTTGGCGCCGTTCTTACAAGACTAACTTTTAACAGTCTGCAATAATGTGAATGTCTGAGGCTTATGTTACTGTCCATGATATGATTTCAATAAACGATAAGGCGTGTCTTAGGGCTTTGTGCGTCCCATTTTCTTGCCACATTTCAGGATACAGAGAAAGCAATAATCCGTGCCTGTACTTGTAACTAAATTGGGCAGTCAAAGAGTGTATGTTTCGTCTATATATAAAACAGCCGGCGTATGTGTAACGCATCCTGTGTGGTAAGTCAAAGCATACATTTATGTACAATCAAGTACAAAATCTAAAATGTGAGCAAGAATTCAACTCAACTATTCATATGTCTTCATGTGTTGATGAGATCTGTATGCTAGAATGCCATGTAGCTTGTTTGGTAAACCCGCGTTGTTGAT
The DNA here is from genome assembly GCF_000003815.2 of Branchiostoma floridae. Classification (NCBI taxonomy): domain Eukaryota; kingdom Metazoa; phylum Chordata; class Leptocardii; order Amphioxiformes; family Branchiostomatidae; genus Branchiostoma; species Branchiostoma floridae. The sequence continues at coordinate 15,955,490 of NC_049982.1, forward strand.
GTAACCTTGAATTAGGACAGGGACCACTGGTGTGGGGGTAAACTCCGGATGTAAGAGCACTTTTTAAGTTAAAACGTATCTTCTTATCGTAGACCAAAGGAGCGTACAAAATACAATACCCCTTACTATATACTTCTGTTATATCAAAACAAGTTCCATTCCCAGCTGTAGTTGGACTTTCCGCCGACTTTCCTCTCAAAGACAAAACAAAAAGCGTTCTTGACAAACATTCCCGTTCTTGGACCAGCTGTCCCTACTCGTAAAATCGTTGTTTTCCCCGTTGTACAGATGTTACCTGTGGCATTGTTATAGCGAACATTAAAAACCTGACAGGACGCACAATAGGTATCCTAACCTATAACAAACTCTAACCCTTCAATGTCGCCAATTTTTCATCGTTGACTTTCAGTCATGCCCTATGCGTAACCACGCAATAACATTTCAGAACCAGGGGAGGAGAGGTATGTGTCATCTAACCCTGACTCCCCCAGGACCGGTGTGTTCGGACTGATTGGCATCAGCAGACAGATGATTCAGTCGAAGTGCCGCCTACAAATATCATTATCGAACCACCTATTAAAGAAGAGGTTCGGAATTTTTAACGCCAGTAGCATCATCTATTATCATTGGAATATGAAACCTATGAGTTTTAACTATGAAATATTCTTCTTCCGCGGAAACAAATTTGGTTTGAAACTGTCCTTGAATGACCTTGGTCACCTATCTATGATCCATGTCGCCTGAAGGTTAAGGTTAGTTATAGATGACAGACCCTATTGTGTTGGGATATCACCGGCCGGTACCGAAGAGTTCATCACTACTTCCTCCTAAGATAAACCTGAATCAAAACATTTGCTATCTTCGCTACACCAAACACAAGAATGGTGGTGAAGTAATATCGTTTGTTGCAACGGTGACTATCCGACAGCAAAATGGCTGCTTTTTTACCTGAGGGGTATCAGGTTACTTCCTGAGATCACTGTAACCTGTATCTCCTTTAGTAATACAGCCACCTGTCAAGTACGTCTTAAAATGACAATTTCGTAGTTAACGCAGCACGAGTGTATGTCGTGCTTTATTCAACGTCAAAACGACTGATACAATTAAACAAACAAGTAAAACGAACGCTACCTGATTATAATAGCTTTTACCACCAGCGCGCAGATCATTGCCATATATAATAAAGACAATTCAATATAAAGTATTAACCAATGAAATATGTTTAAAAATGCATGGGTGCAAACAGGTGGTGAACGATGCTAGTACTTTGCATTGTTTCCAGAATGTTTCGCAGTGACTCCTGGGAAAAAACATTAATTTCGAACTTCCCTGGGCGCGCAATGTGGCGGCCACCGGTGCCCGGGGCATGGTTGCCTAATTGACTACAAGTAAAATCTTGCTGTGAATACTTCACTTATTTTTGTCTCCATGATTAAGGCTTGATTACACATGAACAAAAGACATGTACGCGCATTCTGTGTGAACAGACGTCAGTAACAATTACATGACGTGGGTTCCATGGAGCAGAAATCATACTGGGGTCATGATCTGCTGACGTGGGCCAGAGATCAAGAGATATCTGTAACTTTATACTCTTTTAGATTTATCAAAAACATGGAACAATGCAAAAACATATACCACACCGACAATGCAGCGAAGCTGGAAAAAAATCTCGTACATGCAAAAATGTGATGATAAATCTTAAAAAATAGATAATGGATTCAATTGTATGAATGAAGCTTTTTTCTGGTGAAATTCAATCTAGTCACGGTGTATTAACTGACAACTTATGAATAATCAATCTAATGTTACGTACTGCAGTCAATGAAAGGCCCAAAGGCATACATTGAACCATGTATTTATGGGGTTTGCCAAGTATACGTAATTATATGAAGCTCGAACTTTACTAGCAACGCGTGGCTGGTTGCAAAATGTGTTTTAACCATGCCACACAGTCAACTCTACGTATTTGTCCTCGTGTGGCATGCCAAACAATATAAATGATACAAACAAAAAAGCAACAAGAAGTGACAAAAACATTGAATACAAAGGAAATCAAAATGGTAGGTCAGAGACATTTTGCGCTGGTAAAAAGTACTCTGTAGTGTTGCTGCCTTCCACTATTGAATTTCTACTTGCAAGTTATTTTGATGACATGTAGTCAAATATTTTTCCGTGTATGTTATTATTATAATATCTTTCTGTATATATGTAGACGCTATTCTAAACCTAGCAGTTTGTCTGTCTGCAGATTTGGCTGGACTGACAGAGATGGTGCTCCAGAGGACTGGTGACGTCACGTCGTCGTCCTGCCGCTGTCTGGACTCGTGGCAGTGGTCCCCTGACCTGGTGGTGCCCGGCTCCACCCAGCCGTACGTGCGGGTATCTCTACAGCCCACCGCCAGCGAGTACATGACGGTAGAGTCCATGTTCATGGCCTCCATGGCCTCGGAGGGCGCCGTGATGCAGAGAATCGACAAAGTGGAGAACCCCAATCTTCTCGCCAGATATCAAAGGTACAGGTCATCACGTACATCAGCTGTCTACAAAGCCTTTTCCTATTGGTGATGAAAACGCTCGGCTATTCTACATACTATTAGCAACCTATGCACTATAGAAGATTGCGTACTTATAATCAGATAGTGAAAAAATCCAGTCGTTCTTTTTCTTTTGCTATATGCCTAATATAGTATTCATTATACATATCGTTGTACACCCACAGTAAGAAAGCCGCCCTGTCAGAACGCTTGTCGCCTGACTGCATCAACGAAGTCCAGGCGTTCCACGGCACGACGCCTGACTGTGTGGACGGGATCTGTAAGTCCAGTGTCATCCCGTACGGCAAGGGCGCGTACTTCGCCTGGACCGCCATCAGAAGTCACTGTTACACGGAGGAGGACGCAGATGGGCTCAGGTACGGTATAATGTACACAAAGTTTGTAAAAAGATGTTGGATGTGAAAATCCAAAATTTTGTTCATTGCGTTTCCCAGATTCTGATTTTGTTTCAGGAAAACTGGGTAGACGGAAGACATTACAATTAGTAACGCGTTCGACGTGATAAAATGTGCTTTCATATTAATTTGCCGTATGCATTCGTATCATCAGTGACAGGTATCGACAGATGTTTTGCCACCGTAACACCATTCTGTCTCTGTACCAGGTACATGATCCTGTCCCACGTCATGTTGGGGTACTGGACGGTGGGCGAGCCCAGGCCGCTCAAACCAGGCCTTCCCGTGATCCTGAGGGGGAACCATCTCACACACGGCGACTCTGCCATAGACCAGGCTCACAACCCGCATGTCTTCGTCACGTGGGACCAGTACCAGTCCTATCCTTCATACGTCATCGTCTACAGAGCTCCAGACTGCATACACAGGTAGGAAAAGGAAACACCCCGCCTCTCTATAGCTATAATCAATAGTCGTGTGAAATGAACCATAGTGGAAACTTAAGGCTCCCTTTCCAATAGACGTGGACAGAATTGGATTAACTATTAGTAATACAATGATTTTATAATTGGAATATTATGGGCGATGTAAATGTATGGTTTGAAAGACAACAAAAAGTTACGAAAATTTATTCTGACCATCTGACAAATCTAAGTCAGGCAGCGGCAGCAGCCTCTATTGAAAAGGGAGTAACTCATTTGTTTCAAAGCGCAATAACTGCAAGATGAAACACCAAGTTGATAGCAGGTGTTACTGTTGCTGATGACAGTAGTTGTTGCTGATGGATGTAGTTGTTGCTGATGTGTTGCTGGTGAATGTAGTTCTTGCTGACTGTTTCCTAACGTTTGGTTCCCCTGCAGGCAGTTGTCCGTTCAACAGGAGGTGATGCAGGCCATGAAGAAGTGGGACAAGGAGGCCAAGAAAAGAGCGCGGCACAGTCGGAGGAGAAAAGACACAGCTTCCTGCGTAGTCATGTAGTTAGTGTAATCATCTCACTGCCATCACGTGTCTAGACAACATCACACGCCACGTTCATGGGTGTTGACATGCTGTTTATAATATCATACATGTAGTTCCTGTTCCTATGTTGAAACTTATTGTTATTAGTTCGTTTTCAGTCTTATTGTTCAGGATATAGTTTAGTAACTTGTCGTATACTTTAGTACATTGTACCCATCACAATTGCGTAGAGGTACAGGTAACCTTTCATTGACTCGTTGTGTAACTAAAAAGAAACGATTGTTCTGTAACTGAGAATCATTTTAATATGAGTATAAAAATGTAAAGTATATCAGCATTAACAGCTTCTCTACATGTGTTGTCAGAAGAATATCATGGTGATCTGATTCATGCACAGGTTTCTCTAAACACGCAGATTTTTGCTAAAACGTTTCTGATCTGGAGTAATCCAAATAGATCCTGGATAGTTTGCCCGTGATTGTGAAGCACTGCGTTGTGTAGACACTGTTGTTCATCAAGCACACCAGAAATACGTATCACTTAGAATTATTAGTATCTAGTTGTTACCTGGAATTCCGTGAATGCCTTCAATAGGTTAGGATGCATCATATTGGCAGGGATTAGTACATAGCCATGTTAGGAAGGAAGGGCTGTAGTAGGGTATGTTTGCTATTAACAAAAGCACTACATGTATGAATCTCATTTATAATGACAATGCCATTATCTTCTACAATGTGTACTTTTGCCAAATTGATGTATCAGTGTCACTACCATTCCTGCTGTAAGTGGAAGACAGCACATTATTCTTCCATATCAAGCTAGCTTTCTTGCATGTCTTGTTGCCAACGTCTGCATCAGCCTGTTGTATTTCAAGTCTTATGTTATGTGTGAGCAATGACAACGATGTTACATGCATGCAATGTTTCTATTTGATATAATGTGTTTATGGAAAAAGACAATGGAAGTCTCTATATCCCTGTCAGAGGTAGTAATACATTGCCCATTGTGGTATTTCTATTAGCGAGTGAGTAGTAAAGTTCATGTCATCTTTATAGATATGATATTTTGGACAAGCCCTTTTCATTGTGCAGTGACAATAGTCATGTGTATGTATGTGTGTGTACATGTAATGTGTTGTTCTTTACAATAAAGCAATCAAAAATGAATCTACAGCTTTTGACGGTCTAGTGCTTTGTGTAACCTGTCTGGACTGCCAACATACCAGCATAACCAGTAAATATCACTGCCATTGCATAGTGTATATTTGGTAGTATTCTTTGTTTGTTAGTCATTCAAAGTGCATAATAAGTTTTGTCTGATGTACATACATGTTCAGAAGAACAAATTTTCTTCCATACATGAATAAGTTATGTTGGTAAGCATGTAAATCTAACCCAACATACAATAGCTTATTTAAGATTACAGAGTTTCAGTTCTCAACCATGGAGTTCGAATTTCTGCCATGCCCCACCATTGATAGATGGATTTTAGCTGTTGACATGATCTTTACAACCATCTGTCTCCAAAGACAAGGCATTTTTAGTGCTTTATTGGGTTATGGTTTTATTTGGAGAATTCCCATGCACATTGGGATTTGACCCTATAATGAATGATATTTCAATGCCAATGATGGAAACCCATCCTTCCATACAAATTGACAGCAGCACATATCCTTAAAATTCATTGTCTGCACAATAAATTTTCTCTATAGCCACACCATCTTGCTTTTATCCAGCTACTGCAGGCCCATTGACAATGCCAGATCTGACGTTACATGCCAGTGGGAAATAGTTAAACCTCATTTTTCACTATCAATATGCTTCACCATATACAAAAAATATTCCTTCAATTTTACACAATGACAATATCACAATAATGCTATCATATTCACCTGTTAGGTAAATACATACAGTAAGTGAGTTTTGAACCTAGTACATGTCCAAATCTATTTTAATGGCCCTATATTTGTCACTGACCATTGATAGGGGTCATCTTTATAAAGAACCAATTAAAAATTATAGTGTATTTAGGCATCCCTCATAAAAGCACATAAGTGAGGCCTAAGCTTCAATGACTGGTTTTGTCATAAAAAGATTGGGGTAGAAGCGTAGACCCTCCACTGTGTCATCTCTGCACAGCAGGCCTTTCTTCTCTGTTGTCAAGAGTTTTTCTTTGGCTAACATCACAGAAAAGCTGGCGACTCTCGACAGCTCCTCTGCTGTCAGAGATCCGGACTCTTCAACCAAACGAGTAGTCTCACGGACAACTTCTTCTTCCGAGTGGGATACGAGTTGAACTACAACAACACCTGAGTCAAACTCTCGCAGTCGGATGGGGAGATTCAGAGCCTCCAGCAGTTTACAGGCATTCAGTAGGTCATCTGGAGAAAGGAGCTGTAAAAGGGAGTCCAGTGTTTGATTCATGGATACAGATATTGTAAATCTTGAAACTTCTGTGATAGTTTTATTTTCACCGTGATCTGGTGTGACTTATTTGTATGACTACTGTACTATAACCACAAATTTAGAACACTAAAAACCTCCTTCTTTCACCTACCGCAAAATAAACTGTGAAAGTAAATGGATTAACAGGGCAACAATTCCTCATGAACAATAGATAAGATTCTAGCTCCTGACCCAATGTATGCTTTCAACTGTCAGATTTGTTGCGAGCAATTTTTTTTATGTGAAAATTCTTACAACACAGCAAATCAGTGATATCTACATCAATCAGGTGACAGAAAAATAATAATTTCGGTTTTACAACATTTGGTATTGTGTTCAAGATTGTGTGCAAGGAAACAAGACATAAACTGACCTCCATCCCCCTGGCCCTGTTGACCCGACAGTACACATCGGCCAGTGACATCATGCCCCCACACTCCTGTAGGGGCTGCTGCAGTACCTGTGACAGCTCCTTGGCGAGCTGCATGTGATAGTTGGTGCCTGACCCATGTGTCTCTCTGGTGACTGGGTTGGGGATACCTGGGGATGATAAATTGATAGATATCATGTCAAAGAAGTGTAGAGATCATTGTATTTTTTTCTAATTCCCAGCACTGCTATGATTCCTCTCTAGGCTTGAAAATCTTCAAATCTAGACACAGATTGTATTGTATCGTACTGCATTATATTGCATTGTGCTGTAACTGTAAGGCCCTGCCTTTTCACTTGTCATTAAGAAAAAGAATACTACCGGTACATACAATACAGATTCAGAAAGACAAGAATGAAAAATCTATTGATCCAACAAAGTACCTAAGCTGAGTAGATATGACTTAAACTGAACAGTCTCATCCTCCGAGATTGCTCCTTGCTTGTCTTGAATCTTCTGAGCGATGGTCTTAGACAGGCCGACCATGTCCTTGGCCTTCTCCATCAGGTTACTCAGGTCCTCAAAGGCCACGCTGATGGTCTGGTCTGTCTCTTTTCTCTTCTGTTCCAACTTTCGCTCAATTCCAACAATTCCTGTTGAACAAGAAATAGAGATGAACTAATAACAAACTCACTGGTACATGTATATACAGTAATTTGTTTCCTGGTGACATCTAAAAAAGCCTAGGAAAAGTGGTTCTTTACCATCATATTCTAATCCCCACCATCCTCTTAAAAGACAGGATAATTAACTTTTCCTTGAATATTTGCTTGCAATTGGCTATGTGTTGGCTGAGTGTCATTAGTTTTCCTGCCACTATGAAGGAACTATTATTTGTGGAATACAAGAACTCAACTGGTGTTTATGTAAACAACTTTGACTGTCTTTGGCCCACAGATCAGGAAGAAAATATTTAGGTGCTTATAGACATTCTGGTCTATCCAGCAAAATACATACAGTACTAATTCTGTTTCTGGACACATGTTCTGTCCACCCCACCCACCTGCCCTTCTGGCGCCTGTGGGCCCAGCCTGTGCAGCCTGTTGTTGTTGTGCTGGGTCAGCCTGTGTCATCTCCCAGGAGCGCCGGGCCAACTCCTCCGTAAACCTGCGGTGGAACTCAGTCTCACCAGCATCTTTAAAGGATAACCTGGAACAAACATATATCAACAGTAGGTGTTACATTGTATATAGTACAATAAAACTGAAGTTGCATGGTTATGGAATAAACAACTAATTACCTTTGCCAGAATGGCTAAGGTTATGTTTTAGGCTTGTGAGTCTGTGTGTCTGTGTGTGTGTTAACAGCATAACTCGAGAAGCCTTTGATGGATCCCAATGATATTTGGTAGGTGGGTAGAGGTCGGGAAAACGAAGGTCAAGTTCGATAATGGACCCCCTAGCGGCTTGCTAAGGTACTGCAGCAGAACCTCAATTTTTTATATCTCGTGTTCTGGACATGCTGTGGTCATGATTTTTGACTGGTAGATAGCCCTTGGGGCAGAGAGTAAGTGCTGTGAGTTTGGACCCCCTAGCGGCTTGTTTGGAACTGCAGGCGCCGGTTTCCTTTCAAACTTTGGACGAGAATAACTCTACAACGTGTTAACGGATCGTCATGATTTTTGGTATGTAGATAGAATGAGTGATGACTTACATAATGATATACTAATTATGCAAATCAACAGCTGATTTGCATAATTAATGAGGAAAATTTATAAATCCACTGCATTCCATGATAGGACTTTCAAACTTGTTACATATGTAGCTGGGAAGGAGAGAAAAGTCGATGGATATCAATTATGCAAATGATGGCCTCATTTGCATAATTAATGAGAAAATATGAACATGTTGACAGATCATCATGTCTTTTGGTATGTAGGTAGCGTAAATGAAGACCTACATAATGAGATACCAATTATGCAAATCAACAGCTAATTTGCATAATTAATGAGGATATTTCATAAATTCAAACTACATTCCACAATAGGACTTTAAAACTTGTCACATATGTAGCTGAGAAAGAGAGAAATGTCAATAAATGTTTATCATGCAAATGATGATCTCATTTGCATAATTAATGAGAAAATATGAACGTGTTGAAGGATCGTCATGATTTTTGGCATGTAGATAGCCTAAGTGAAGACTTATATAATGTGATACTTATTATGCAAATTAACAGCTAATTTGCATAATTAATGAGGAAAAGTTCATAAATCCACTGCATTCCATTATAGTACTTTCATCAAAGTTGTCACATATGTAACTGAGAAAAAGGGAAGAGAAAAAGAGGTGTATTTAAAGACTTTGAAAGAGAATAAGTCAAGAATGGATCAAAGGATCATCATGATTTTTGGTATGCTGATAGATATCGTAAATTGTAACTTGGGATCTAATTTGCATAATCAATGCCGCAATTTTATAAACCAACTTCAAGCATACAATTATAAAGAAAATTAAATGAGTAATGCATTTGTCTACAGACATCATTCTACATAACAAACCTGGTTTATTTGGCAAAGGTATGTGTTCGTGGAACTCTAGTTCAAAACTAATATTACTTATTAAAGAGTCCTTTTGCTTTTTAAAGAAAATTTACTGTACATCATTTAATAGTGTACAGTAAATTTCTTTTAAAATCCAAAATGACACTAAGTATATTTCTACAACACGTAATCACATGTACCACAACAACACTGACAAAGAACACAGTGGGCATGGTGAGACAAATAATAGAAAAATAATCATCCGCACCTGATGTAAGAATTCTGACTGGACGCCACCGGTCCCGGGGGTCTGTTAGGCGACGCTGGGTTCAAATGGACCACGATCTTCGCGCTCTTGCCCAGCCCAGACTCCGTCTCCTCTAGGAAAACTATCTGGGACAGGGGCAGGGCGAGGACACAGTCCGATCTCTTGTGGTCCCGCCAGATCAGACGATGACTGGTCAAAATCAGGGTTCCGTACTCAAATGGCGTCTTGTCTTCCCCGTCGTAGATCTTTATCCCATGCTGCTGAGCCTTCAGGTCCTCATGCGGCTCTAACAGCCCGTTTGTCCACACAAATCGGTCCATTTCTGGGGTTATATTTTGCGAAAATGAAAAGCGACGAAAAATTTATCCCACGGTCGCCATCTTTGTTTACCCTTTGACCTCAGGGACAAACCATTATTGTTGGGAAGCTGTTCATTTTTCCAAAATATCACCATCCTGTGTTATAAGGAGTACTATGTTTACCTTGGTAGATTATTTATGTTCACTTATAGAATCGGAGAAACTCATTGATTATTGTAATATGTCGACCCCCATGATATCTTTGGTTTATTAGTGGAAGCTCCCTAATATTGGACTGGAGCAGGTGATCTGATAGTCAACATGGCGGAAGTAGAATATTTCGGCGGCATTGAAGGGTGAGTTTTCTACATTTTGTGTTGTTGTTGTTGTTGTTGTACATTTTCTCTGTTTTCCGATGCCGATATACATCAACCAGCTAAAAGTAGTAGGCATTCTTTGGTGACATGGCCAATGATCTGAGCGATTTTAGCAAGTAACATTGCATTTGGCCGCCGGTCATACTTTTTAAAATCATCCATTGATTTATTATAAATAGATAACGTTACTTTAATTTTCTTGCTCAGGAATGTTGACATCATAGGTGATATATCTTAATGTGGTACCCCTGTCATTCCAGTGGTGCCACCCACTCTAAGATGGTCATCATGTCCTCAGAGGGGAAGATCATGGCATGGAGTGAGGGACCAAGCACCAACCACTGGGTAAGTCACAAAATGCTTAAATGTTGGAGAAAATGACATAGAAACAGCCACGTACATGTACCAATATGATGATATGCACCAAAAAATCCTACTCTGTAGCTGTAACACACATATAACCAGCTAAAAATTTCCATGTCCGACCTTGACTTTATTCTAATAATCCAATACACATGGGTCATGTACAGGCAGCAGTTGCTGGTGCTGACCCCCACATGAAACACATAGACTGAATACACTGAATGGCCTTAGAAGCGGAAACATTAAATACAATCTGTTTGTTTGTACTGTTGTGTTCTTACAAGTTTGAACACTACAATGTTTGCTTCTGTCTGTATATCAGCTGATAGGTGTGGACCAGTGTGTGACGACCATCAATGACATGGTGGTTGATGCCAAGAAGCAGGCAGGCATTCCTGAGGACAAGCCTCTCAAGGCTCTGGTGAGGCTTCAACATTCAGTTTAGAAGTACAAATGGCAGAAACATGGCTAATTTTAAACAGAAAACTCCTACTGATTTGATATCACTGCCCTATCTCAGCAAGTCTGATATACCATGAAAACTAATGGTTGTCAGTTCATTTTATCATATAAAGCTTGAATCTCCATCCCCAGGGCCTGTCCCTAAGTGGAGGGGAGAAGGAGGAGGGGCAGAAACAGGTGATTGATGGCATGAAGACCAAGTTTCCCAACGTCAGTGAAAACTACAAGATGTGTACAGACACCTTTGGGGCCATCGCCACTGTCTGTGAGTCTGGTAAGTCTTTTATTTTATATTTCAGAATACAGAGTCATCTCCCAATTTGTATGTCTGAATGTGGTAATATCATAATGGCTAGTCCTATATGAAAAGTGAAGCAGGTTTATTCTGTTGGATAACTAATTATTAATCCAAGTGTTAATGCAACATTCTAGGAAAAGAATTCTATGTTATGATCAAAGCAAGTCCTGAGTCAGCAATGAGAATGCTTGAGTGATGATGATAACTTCCAGTCTACAGCCCCCACAGTGTAGCTAAGTCACTCTACTGTGTGCAGGTGGCATGGTGCTTATTGCAGGGACTGGCTCCAACTGTCAACTCATCAACCCAGACGGGGAGACGTACGGCTGTGGGGGCTGGGGGCATATGATGGGGGACGAGGGGGGAGGTAAGACTGTGTTCCTCTGTCATTTTGTGACAGTTTGTTTTTCATTTCACAAACAAGATAATTTTTGGACAAGTATGCTGCTTAGATGGGAAGCTATACTCTGTAAGTGCTGTCTGATAAATAGCATTACATGACATTAATTGCCCTGTTCCCTGCAGCATATTGGATAGCACAGAAGGCAGTCAAGTATGTGTTTGATTATGACGATAACTTCCACGAACCCCCTTCTGACACGAGCTACCTCAAACTGGCCATGTTTGAGTACTTTAAGGTATGTACCACTTTTATGTAGCGATCGTTCTTTTAGTTCATGATTTGAGTTTCACCATACTAATTGGGGTTCTGAAACTCAATATGCATGTATTTACATTTTGTACTATATGTCACAGGTCTTTAGGAATTTAGGTATATAATTTAATGATAAGCTTCTTGGTATCCTGTGTGCATGTCTCTGGATGTCTCAGTACCTTTACCTTCAGACATTACCTTCTGAAGTAGAAATGCATGTCTTGGTACTTTAAAATGTTGCATATGATAGATAAACCTTTATCAATTATATTTTACCCCCAGGTGAATGACCGTATAGGTTTGTTGGACCACTTGTATCGCAACTTTGACAAGTCCAAGTTTGCTGGCTTCTGTAAGCTGGTGGCTCAAGGTAAGATTTTCTTCAGGATTTCTGTTGTACCATCTTCAAATGTCTTTGCACTGAGTATATTTCCTCTGAACAAAAATGCATATAAATTGATTTCTAAATCAATCTTGTCTGTTCTGTAAATAAAAAAGTCATATGGATACATAGAATTTTTCAGTCCATGGACACTTGATAAACTCAAGTTTTTAAAATCATAAAATTACTAAGGCAGGCTTTCCCCATAATTTTTGGTCTGTTCTTCAAACATACCTGTGAGTGAGGTAAACAGCCGTATGTAAGTGACATGATCATCAGACATGTACATTTGAACCAACAGGTGCCAAAGAGAAAGGAGACAAACTGTGTCAAATAATTTTCACTCAGGCTGGGGAGATGTTGGGCAAGCACATTTGTGCTCTCTCTTCAAAAATTGACAAGGTACAACCATAGTTAATGAGACATATTAATCCATGTGATCTCTGACCTGTTGTATCTGACCTGTCACCTCTGACCTATTTCAGATCTGTGTCCTCAGCAAGGAGATCCATTTCTGTGTGTCAGACTGTCAGCACTCCATGTACATGTCCAAATAAATCACCAAAATGTGACTAACCCTTGACCTCTGTCCTGGTACCTTGACCTCTGTCCTGTACATGTCTGACCTGCTATGACCTTTGACCTGTAGGAGCTCAGGATTTCCAGGATCCCCTATGCTTGGCATTATTCCACATGGCGGGGGAGATGCTTGGCAGACACATTCTTGCCTTGGCCCCTAAGGTTGACAAAGTAGGTCTCCCTGGCTCAACTCTGCTTGCTACATCTTTATGTGTGGTGTCATACTGATGTGTACTTCTTCAATGTTTCTGTTATTCTTTTCCTTGACTGTCAAAGCATTCATGTTCAATTAGTAGAGTAGAGTCTTAATGAAATGTCCCACAAAGGTAAAGATAAGCAAAGTGTAGTTTGTTTTTTGTGTAGTTTGTGTAGGTTTCCCTGCAATAGCCTACTTTATTTGGGTCATGGTGGTAAATCTCTTGGAATGATACTGTTAGCACCACCATTCAAAGGTGGAATTGAAGTAAATGTGTCAAAGGTTGTCTTTCCTATTTTACTTGTACAAGCCAGCTACATATCAACCTCATATGCCATCTGTTCAACAGAGCCTCCTAGAGGGAGAGGGAGGACTGCAGGTGGTGTGTGTTGGATCTGTGTGGAAAAGCTGGGATGTGCTCAGAGAAGGTAATGGGGACTAGATCAGGGATCGTAATTGTTCTGTTGGTTGGTAGCTAGTGCTTTATCATTTAATGTCGCATTAGACAGCTTTTTTTTCCATTTTTGCACACTCCTTTTACATAACATGTTTTCTGCTCTTCAACACTATAAAGCTGGACAGGTAGTAGTAGAAGTAGTTGTAATATTACAATAACTGAATTTCAATTGCTGTAATATTAGTTTGATGTGTATTTTGTGGTTTCCCCCAGGTTTCCTGAGAGGCATGTTACCCCGGAATGAGAGAGACGTGGCCATCAAGACCATCACACTGCTGGAGCTGAAGCAGTCCTGCGCCATCGGAGCGGCCAATCTGGGAGGGCGCAGCATCGGGAAGAAACTTCCCGTGAAGTATGCCGACAATGCCACTGTCTTCTTTTCTCACACGTTCTCCTGATACTGAACATAGGTAGAGAGTCTCAGGTTGCAACATCACAGACTGATATGGTGGGCTCATCTTAACATGCACTTGGCTTCCAGATGCTTTTAAAATCTTCCAGATGTACTGTGGTAACTAAATGAATGAGAGGTGCTGTAAAATGTTGCATCTGTTTCTTTTGCACTGTCAGTGCAATCTTTTTATCTTTTTATACCTTATTTATGACAGCCATCTTGTTTAATGATATGATCCAATTGTAGCTGCATAAATGGAGAACCCTCACAAAGTCAATGACCATCTTTATCATACAGAATGCCAGGCATTTTCAAATCAGCCCAAAGATGACAGAAACCATTACTGAAAAAGCGATACACACTTGCAATGTTTTCTGCGTGCCTTTCCAATCTGCTCTGCACAGAGGTGTTATGAAAGTAGCTTTCTTTAATACAGCAGTGATGTAAACCCACCACACAGTCAGTGTGAGGTAGCCTAAACTATTGCAGCTTGTCTTACCAAATCCTAGTGCAGAATGGACATGTTGCACTGTGTGGCAGGTCACCACTGATGTGATGGAGATTCAGTTGCCTACTGTAGATTTTACAGTGATATGCAACATGTCTTTGAACAATGTCTGACACACCTTTATCTTGTAACCACTAAAATGTATGTGTCATATAAACCCCACAAATAAATCTCTACTCATGGTTATAGTCGATAAATATGTTTTAGGTATTGTACCTATCCCTCATGATCTCTGCAAATCTAATTTTTCCTCTGTGGTAGACTTCTTGTTCCAGACTGACATTTTAGGTTGATTCTTGTTGGCAGAGTATCGCATTTTCATCCAATATTTACAGGTCAATGTAAGGGAAATGTTTGATATACAATTGTGTTAAGGCTGACCACAGTTTTCTATTTTTACCATGTTCAACCGAGCCAACAAGCAGTGAAACTTGTTCATCACAAAGCAACTGTTCAGTGGAGATTTTCAAATGATCATGATTTAGTTGTTTGGACCCTGGACCAGAAACTCATGTCAAAGATGCTGCTCTGCAAAAGGCACACAGAGTGCTTTTTTTTAACCGATGGTGAATGGCTTTAATTTCTGTATCCATGGCACCATAGAAAGCTGTGATACTCTCACAAGAAGAGACCAGACCAGTACCAGACCACTTTAATGGGACCTTGCAAGCAAGAATATTGAAATTGTTGTCTGTGGGACCAATACGATATCACTAATGTTAACCTAGTAGCTTACCTATTGCTAATTGTGGAAATTTGTTGCCAAATTATTATGTGCAAGAGATGATTATGAATGCACACCTTATGAAGGTGATGATATATAATATGACAGTATAATTGTGCAGAGATCTTTATTGTGAAGAGGATATGCCTGATGAGTGATTGATGTAGTGTTGTTGGACAATAAATGTTTGTGAAGAATGGCATATCATGTTTGTGGTCACTTCATCAACAGATCAGAAAACTTCAAATTAGCAAGAACAGTGTAACAACTAATGGTAGTTATAGAAGAAATTGAGAACAATGAATGGAAAATCTGATAAAATGTAACCTGAATTTTTTTTTCTCCCTTTTAAGATTCATTTCCATCTCCAAACTAGAACAGGTGACACAATTCTTTATTATGTGGCCTTTGCACATCGAGAGTGTTTACTAATATCGCGCAAGGATGACTCAGAAATACCACTCACAAATAGTCATTGAAACATACACCACTTTCACCCCAAAACACATTGACCTTTGTACCAGCGGAAACTCTAGACTCCTCCGTGATGCTAAAACAGTGCATATAACAAAAACGTTAGGCTGACCCGATTGTTCGCATGATTCTCGCTACAGTGCGCATTACCAAGTTTTTTGTCTCTACAGGTTCTTAACTAAAGGCTTCTTCAAAGGTGCGGTTTTGAATTTATGTCGTCAACTTCACTTCGTTTTTAACACAACACAGATTGCACAGAACGCCAATAAACTTTTGAAAACATTGTTGTGTCCTTCTTCAGGGAGCGTGACTTACTGACTTTTTATGGTGTCACGTTTACTAACAGTGGTACCGGTAACGCGGCGGTGTTCAACAGATTGATGTTTTAACATTTGAATCAATGTTGTTCTTTATAATTAGTTTGTTGTTGTTTCTTTCACTAAAGAAACACTTTTAGATCGAACAGATTTGTGCACAAACCTCAATAAGCCTTTCTAATTAGCGTTGATTTACAAGGATCCCAGCAATTTTGACGTCACGCCTTATGGCCATGGGTTGTCTGACAACCACCTGTCGGTCGTTACCATGGTGACGGGGCCACCCAATACGCTTGGGCGCGATATCTGAAAGTTAAAACTGTTTCTCCTCAAACAGCGGCTCGGCTTGGTCCGTGCCTATGACGACCAGAAGTTTTGGAAACAGTTCTGTGGTGTTTGAAGTGAAAGGGTCAGTTTGTTTGGAACCCGCGTCCATGCGCGTCGGCAGTGCCCGTACCCCGGATGTGCCTCGGGCCGGGGTTGCTAGTATACGCGCACAGAAAACATGTAAGACGGCAGTCATTTATTCATAGGTACCGAGGCGACAGTGATTGCTAGAGTTGGGCGCTGTGTCGTCCTACAGAACGGCCTCGTGCCATGCTATCAGAGCAAGGGCGGATTGTGGATTTGCTGTTACGGTGCAGGTTAGTATTTCCTTATTCTCTCTGTCACAAAGTAGTCGGCAGAGCGGCACCGGATAGACCACAAATATAAAGGTCCCAGATGTCTCGAGTGCGTGCATAGTGCACAACATGCGTTATTTGTGTGCAGAACAGCAATAGGGAACTTGTGTACATGTACCGACCTTGAGAATCTTGTCTTACACCTTGGTTTATACAGTGTCAAGCACTGGTGCCGTAACGACTACAAGAACATGTCCATGCATATGCAAACACCTGTTGAAGTATTTCACTTCGTCATGTTGAACATTTTGTCTGCTGTTTATATTTGTTGATTTTTGGTTCAAGAATGAGCAAGGCAGTTCATGGATGAAAAACTTAAAATGTAAGTAGCCGGAGAAGGAATCCATGGTGACAGTGCCGTTGTTGAAACATCCTTGACGTGAAACTGAATTAGAATAGAATTAATCCGACGGCTATGTGGTTGGTCTTGTACGCCTCCTTCGGAGTCTCTGGTCTTGTACGCCTCCTTCGGAGTCTCTGGACTATGAAGTCATTCGATACAACTCACATTCTTGTCCGAATTCTGGACATAACTAGAAACAAAGATTAATTATATAGGCGAATACAAAGTTGTTTATAGACTTCAACTCTTGACCATTAAACAGATGCTCCGCCCTGCAGTAGTCTGACTTCCCTGGCAGCGGATAGGAAGATGTAGCATATAAAACACATCTAAGGTTTGATCTATTTAACTCAAATAGCTTCATATACTGTGATATTATAAAAAAAACAGGAGCACAGTTTGCTTTTCCTTCCGAAGTACAGTTATCAGAAAACCACGTAATACAGCGAAGACATGACCATGAAGCTAGCCAGTGTAAATTGTTCGTCAATATTAACAATGGCAAACCCAGCTAACAATACCGTCATTCATTAACGGCGTAAAACATACTGTATATCAGTGACAAGTCCGCGTGTTATCAGCCACTTGAGTCGGACAGAGTGTGTTTTTCACTGATTTCCGAATTTTATCAACTGTTAGGCCACAACCTTACATACCTAAATGTGCGGTAATGTCGCATGAGCATGTACCAGGGATTTATCTAAGACGAAATTTAGAACCACTCTAATCATAGGATAAACATTTAACATTGTCAAAACAAGTGCTTTTTGGTGGCTCGAGCCACAGAAATATTGCACGAATACAAGTTTGTTTAACATAAATGTACACTACTGTCAAAGATATGGCACGAGTTGCTCCGCGTGTTCCAAACTGATCCAAACTGACTGAACTTTGGCTGCAAACACGTCGATAATGAATCCTTACGTGCCGATAGCAAACATTACAGACGGCAAAATACAGGCACGATAAAATCAGAACGTGCGTATCAGCATTTGTTCATAGATAAGAACTGTAAACATGTCCCGTCTAGCAATATTTTCGGGCGAGATATTCTGACTAGATTTATCAGGTTTCTCAGTTTCCGGTGAGAATAGCCATTGGTGTTGCCATAGCAAGCCTGACTAATAAATCGCTTGATTTCACAGTTAGTTCACCTTGCTTGTGAAGCTTGACTTGACTAGATATGTCTATTAGACACAAAACTCGAACGATACATGTTTTCATTGAGTTCTGTACACTCTAGCCACCTGAGGGTCTTGTGGAGCGCGAAAAAAATTAAGGTACTGTACGTATCTTCTTGTAAACTGTGAATATGCAATTTTGTACAAAATCGCTAGTTGTGCTAATGAACCGTACATCATGTAAGGATCCAGATCTGTAAGGATCTGCGGACAACGGTAGGGAATTGCGCCCGCTTCTACCTGGCCGAAACGATCTGGCCGTACAGAAAAGATACAAGTTGATTTTTTGCTGAACAGTGACCAATTTTGCCACCAGAATGTGTGCCCACCTTAGCGGGCAGATGTCTTCACTTTATACTCTATCTCTCCGCCTGTCGCCTTGGTTGGTGTTCTTGTGATGTAGATATCTGAACCGCTGTATTAAAGCTGAACTTCCGGAGTTTTTTCTTTACTTTCCGCGGGTCCTCCAAGTGTGGTCTAGCGATAAGTACAAGTTACTGTACAACCACCTAACACTGCCCCTGTGACAAACTTGTTTTTGTTTGGAAACCAAACGCTATTGAAATCTATTTATTGAATCATATTTGCTCTTCTCAAGGGATTGTATAGACACCTCCTTGCTCTTCTCAATGTGAAGACACTGTACACGGGACCCCCAACTTATATGTGTGCATGTGTGCAATAGTGGAAACTTTATGGCAAACTTTTGAATACTTCTGACAATGTTGAATAAGGAAAAGGGAATGCACGTTTCAACGGAAAACAGCGCCAATGTTTACAAGCAGACTATTGTTTTCGCATGTTTGAGTAATTGAGTTCACTTTTCCCCCCTTGCCCCCTGTAATTATCGCACCGTCCCGACCCAGTGTCTGTTGCCGTGCCTCCCCGCTGGGTGGCGTGCCACGCTGGCCCCACATCTGTTTCCCATCACCCCGCCGTCTGACGGACAGGACAGTGTGTGGATGGTCCCGCGTTCCCCGCTGATACACAGCCTCCTGACGAAACCCAAACCGCGATTACTTTCCGGTGTCCGCCATATTTCTCTGACCATCACAGATCAAACAGCAGCGGACAGATCGCACTTTGTCGGTCGCTCTTTTCCCGTTAAAAACAGCGATGAAGCGATTCCTGGTGGTCGGGCTGCTAGCTCTTCTGTTCGGCGTGGTTTTCACGGCTCCTACGGGGGAAGATAACGAGACCATCCCCGACGACGAGGAGTGTCCCGACGAGTGTCCCGAGGAGTGTCCCGAGGCCGAGGGATGTGTGGCCGGGAAGAAGATGGTAAATATTTCCTTGTTTTTTTTTTTTTTCTGTTGTCTAACGGTGTACAGTGATGTTTGCTGTGACTACGCTTAGCAGTTAGGGTAGAAATACATGCATGTGAAGTTGGTGTTGGTCTTCTTCATGTATCGAGATTACCATAAACATGTGTCAGTGCCGTGCTCTTCTTGCCATAATTATCACCTTCTGCCTTCTGTGGTGTTGTGCCTACCTCTTTGTTTATGGTTTACAGTACCAAACAAGTTGAATTCTTTCTTTGAACAATTTGCCTTGTCCAGCTGTAACGGTCCACACGATGGTACTAACTTATTCACTTTGGCAGTTCGGTCTCAAGGGTCAGTTATTATTTTGAGCGTCTTGAGTCAGTTAATGAATAAATGAAGTTTGAAATTATAGAGACGGGGACACGTCGGCACTGACCCGACCTAGCACCCATAGATGACGTAGCTTACAAGAAACCGTGTTCAATCAGAACCCATCATGTGCCATAAGAAAATAGCACATTTATAAAAAAAGGCCCAACTCGTAGAGCCTGCTTTGGAGGCTAGCTAGGTCTGACCCAGTATTAAAATAAGACATCCACAACCCAATACTTGATATACAATGCACCGCCCCGTGTGCAGTTACATCGACCAAGCTGAATATTTTCAGTTGCCCACGAAGTTCTTCCCGTCCTGTCGCCAATACGACAAACGGAAGGAGGCCAGATTTTACGCGATCCTTCTAATCAAAGAATACATCCCTTCTTGTTCCAATTAAGTCCGTGTTCCAAGCAAAAATACACGAGTTAGCCAAAGGGGTTGTAGACAAGTGGTTTGAATTAACGTATAATACCTAGAACCTTTACCTTGAATCTCTACCTCCTTGATAATACCAATGAAAACCGAAAACGAGCAAGTGATCCAAGGCCTTCCTTGTAACAAAAACTAGCATTTGCTAGTATTTCGATATTACCAACGTGTTTGTATAGTTTGCTTTGTCGAATGTGCGTCTTCAGGTACCGTTATCATGTCCCAGAGGTTTGCAATTTTAGACGTTTCATGGACAAAGAACAATTTACTGTTGTCTAGCTGCTGGTTTTAATTTCCTTAAGTTCTTGGGTACGGACCAGGATGAAAGATTACCATGGGTCTAGGTACCGTTTACAGACAACAGCCAAGAAGACAAAACTTTTGGCCCGAAATTCTCATTCGGTATCTTGACAAAGATTGAAAGAAGTGCTGTGGACAGCTATTTCCCCAACCCCTCGCACTCTGGTTTTGCGACCTGGAAAAAACAAACTTTCGTTTGCACCACTTCGTTCGATATAAATCCGAAGAATTTCTTTGCGGTTCGCTGAATGGAATTCGTCAACTTTTGAGTTTTGTGTCAGCCCCGGACAGAGCTTGTGGTTGCATGGGAGTGGCCGTGGTGGAGAAATAAACAAAACCCGTGTGTTTATTCTACTGTCTTGAAGTGTGATGACATGTTTGTGCTGTTGCGTTTGTGGGTCAACTGTGTGTCAAGTGAATAAGAACCGAACCATGATGTTCACTTAAACCTTGGATGGAAGGTCGTGACGTTTTCCTGACCGCCACGTCTCCTGACGGCGGGGAGGGCTAGTCTCTACCAGACTGACTACGCTCGGTATTGTAGGGAGAAATTATTTGCCAGAGAGTTTTGCAACGACGAGAGAGTTTGGCCTGCCAGGGGCTGCTAACCACATAAATAATTAGCGTGGACTGACTCCCCTTGCCAATATCCCGATTTTCCCCCCAAATTCTACGACCCCCGCAGGAAGCCCTGGTGGAGGGTAGGGGAGGACCAGGGGGTCTGTCAATTGTCACATCCATGCTGGAACAGCGAATGCGATTATGTTAATTAGACAAATACCAAAATTTGAATAGAATAGAGGGCGACTACCATTTTGCATTAATGTAGCGTATAGAAGTTAGAACCACACTGTGTAGGCTTAAACAAACAAACCACAATTAAAATTTCTAATGCAGCTGGATAAATCTCGCCGAAAACATATCTGCTCTTTTTCATTTCTGCTAACTCTAATTGAAAAAAAAAAACAAGGAGTTGAATTTCTTCAATGTTAGCCATGTCCTTGATATTAGCCAGTGTATTTTATACTTATCAACTTGCTTTGAAAGGTCTTTACTTAAACAAGTTTAGCAGAAATGTGCAAGAAAGGTATTCATCGGAAAAGTCAGTGCGGAAAAGTGGTCGAAGACTAAACTCACTCATCTCCAAGCAGATACTACGGTAGCATCCTTGGTAGCATGAAATACTAGTAGTATCAAGAGCTGGCGGAGGAGTGAAGCCAGCTTTAAAAGGAGTGTGTTTCGCTATGGCAAATGGACACCTCTTGGCTCACTACACTCCTTGGCCAGTTTGGTACTATCTTATGCCATTGTAGGATTGCTTGGAGATTATGAACTCACTAGCGCTAAGTAAAAAACGTCGTCCAGGAATCTGTGATGTAGCAGCCCAAGGCTTGTCACCGCCCTCGTCTTGGGTTTTGACATTCCAATGTCGCCACCCTATTTACGGACACATAATGGATAGTCCCCCACGCAAAACTATGATAATCGTCTAAGCCCTTTTGACCAGAAAACCAAAGTCTGGATTAGTTCAACAACCTTTGCATAAACAGCTTAATTGTTGGACCGTTTGTGTTATCCATTGTGTTGAAAACAGCCTTGTCATTTTCTCAGCGTGATTGTACTTATCGCCCTCCCCAAGCCGTTACTTGAAATAACACCATTGTTACCTACAATCAATTAATTAACCAACGTGATGAATGACCCACAAACTGCTACAATCATCAAGTTCTTGGGATTTCCCTGACAACGGTCCAATGCAATGCCAATTTACAGTCCCTTTTTGATGGTAGTATTGCATGTAGTGCAGTGTAATGATTTAAAATAACAAGCAAACAAGTAACTTGGAAGTAGAACAAGTGATGGAGACATCCGTCCTCAGTCTGTGAAAGGGTACAGTTCCCTTTCGAAGCCAGTTAAAACTGAACTCCAATGGCAAATTATACTCCTTTCTTGGTTTGTCCAAGGTCTCATATAACGCCCTAACGTCCTTGGTTTGTCTGAAAGCCAGAGGCTACCACTTCCCTAACCCCCTCCCCTTTCCCCTCCCAGGACAGATGTGGCTGTTGCGAGGAGTGCGCCAACATGGAGGGTGACTTGTGCGACCTGAAGGGACAGAAGCACGTGTTCGGGGAGTGCGGCAAGCACCTGGAGTGCCGTCCTAACGTCGACTCTGTCGAGGACGGAGAAACACCTGACAACATCTGCTTCTGTAAATCAGCCGTAAGTATTTCGGCCAGAGATTTCGTTTTGATATTATCAGGAAAATCTTAGACCAATATAACCTCCTTGCGGAGACTTATGTTTCTCTTGTCAGTCTATTTAAACCTACCAGATCAGGGAAATTTTCAAAGTTTCAAAGATAATAGATGAAAGAAAATATCTTGCCTCTGTTCCCATGATCGCAGGAGGACATGTGCGGCTCTGATGGCGTTACCTACAGTAACATCTGTCAGATGATCGCTGCGGCCTTCCACAGCAAGACACCCATCAAACTGGAGCACAAGGGACCGTGTAAAGCAGGTAATGGGGTCACCTACTGCCTACATGTACCTGCGATGAAGTGCAAACACATGAAGTACAGACGAAATGCGTATGTAACGTCATGATAGGAGTGTAAAGATGAATGATTCTGACGTCACGTAGACCAATGATTTCCTTCTCAGTTGTGTGCATGTATGTATAGTAACCCCCTTACGCAGACTGCACCTATAGAACACAAATCAGGTATCAAAGAAGATTTCTTAAGAATACGAACCACATTAAACAACCCGTCCCAAAAAATCTGCAGCTTGACCCAAGATAGAATGGCGTTTTTTATGAGGTCTCTGTTCTCATCATGTTATAATGTTTCGTCGGATAATTGTTGCCTTTTCCCTCGGTGTGTGTTAGATTTAAACACTACTGTTTACTGCCCCTACCTGTGTATATTTACTGAACAAACTGGCAAACATTGTCTGCCGCATTTTGCAACAAACGTCTGAGAAAACACGCCCCTGGCCTCTAGTTCACAGTAGGTCGTTGACCGCTGAACTCGCGTGGCCGAAATATGTCACAGAATAGTATTTCTTCCACCGTTAACCTGGAAACACCAATCTATCTGTATTGATGCGCCCATTAGTGATGCGTTACAACTTCAGGATCATGAGTTTTATTCTACTTAAGACTAAATTAAGTTGTAACGGCGACGAAGGTATGGTTACTTGTAGGTTTCCATGAAAGAAAGATGCTTTCTCGATACGGTAGAACTGTTCTGTTGGAAATCAGACCATCACATGATCTCTGGACTAGATCCTGACAGTGGTGATCCGGCCATATTCACCTGCGACTGTCATCTGCCATCAGTCTAAACAAAAACTGCCGTTCCACTTTATTTTAGGGCAAGCCCCTGTTATTACTGGCGATTGTAAGTTCCTCCTGGTAAGTCTGTTTGTGAAGAAGACAGGATAACGATGTAGTAAGAGCTCTTCCTGTCCAGACTGATGGAACCATCTAGAACTGGGCCATTGCCAGGACAGATGGGCCCAGCTGGACGGACTTTTCTGGATCGTGACTTTGTGAGGATAGGTAGGGGGTTCTCCGTGTACCCACATCTGCCAAGGCACTGTGGACTAGGGTAACTCTAAATTATCATAAAACGCTACGTTAGTAAGTCTTTCAGTTAAGACCAAACCAGTATATTTTAATGAAAAAATATTCTCACGGTACTTTAAAAAATCGGTATTGTATACTGGTATTATATTTGTAGTATACTGTATAGCATACAGCAGCCAACTTCAAAGGCGACGGCACAAGTCCGATGGCTGGCATTCTTTCGGTGTCAAGGAATTAAACCTCTTTGATGGCCTTTGATATCACCATTCTTATTGGATCTATTGCTAGGTCTATATGACTTCCTTGCTAGGGTCTAATTGCTTAGTTCGAGTTAGAAACGATCTGACTGGATACAAACTCCACCCAAAGAGGGACATATTTGTTCTGTTGGTGTTTTTACGAGGTGTTTATGATCATAAACAAAAGATTCAGGGGGAGATTCTAATCCTTACTGGCCTGTCCTGTAAAAGTTGCACTGATTTCCTAAGAAGTTGTTAGCAAGACGAAATCCAATCTAGTATACAGTGAGTACCATCTACCTGGAAATAAATAAATAAATGATTAAGGAATTGCATCACTTTTTGTTAAATGCTAGTTCCTTCCTGCCGGATCCTCCCCTAACTTTCTAACCTGTCCCTTCTGTCTGGTGGTCTGTGTTGGAGGCTGTAGTAGCGCCACGTCAGCGGTGTAGTGACTGATTATCGGCCTGAGTGAAAACAGTGGGACTGATTCCCGTGCGATCACCCGGGGTGACGGCGCTGGGTATGCTGATGGCAGGACCAAACTAAAAGGGAGTCACGGTCACGTCGCGGAACCTTGGATGCTGCAGGAAACCATGTCTTATTGTGTCTAGACCGCTGGGATCTGAAATAGTTATCAGGACAGACCACTTTTGATCATTGAATGATTTACCCCTTCAATAATGCCGATACATATATGTGACTGGAAGGTTTGCAGTCTGTACTATTAACGTTAATCCCTCTTTTAATGAGCTTGTCATACAACATGAAGTCCGACAGTCTTCGACAACCAAACACACGGCCAAGGGTCCCAAAAAGTTGGGCATAACAGCCCCAAACAAAATTCCTGCCTCGTTTAGAAAACCCTTGGCCCCATTCATTCCTATTATCTATCTAGGCAGTTCTGTGACCAATTAAAGTTACAGCTATTGAAGAAGACGGCTTGCGTTCTTGGAAGCCTGAGTGAATGAGGGGGGATATGTGGAAATCTTGAACTGATCTCCGGCGTTAGCGATCAGAAAGAGCATCCAGAGAACGCCATTCCCTTCTAGTATCTCTGCTGGAAGATAAAAGTTTTGGCTGAGGTCTGACACAGCTGGATCTGGTAATTGCTAAAGGCACCACGACATCAGACACAAACCGCCAATGAATGGTAATACCATGTGACGTGCCACGATTTGCTGCGGCTTTCCGAGTTCCAAGCTACTTGGTCCATGTCGCGATCAAGGCATTACCAAAACTGGAGTCAATGTAGTAACACTGTTGTAGTGTAGCGGAGTCTTTCATCTGAAGACTATTATTAATGCCTAAAGCTTCTGAAATATTCGCTCTGCACTGACGTTACCTCCATGGTTTATGTGTTGACCCTGTATTGATCTGTATTGTGTAGGTCCACAATATGGGCCATGGCTCACAGCATGTTTACTTTGGGTTTCGTTGCGGTTGTCGGTTTCAAACCAACTTCCTGTGTGGAAATGGGGGAGACGGGACTTGGCTGATGTATGAACAGTGTCAATGGCAGGGTCAGGCCCAAGGGTGCATGTCACAGCATAGTTGGGGAAGTGCCAAGTTACAATTCCAAACAGACAGTCGTCTCCAAGCAGATGTGGTGGGGTATCGATGTTTTTCTATCTACGTATCTTTTGGACGTTAGGATAGCAGACACGAGTAGAAAAATGTTTTGAAAAAGACAACCCCACAACATCCGCTGGAAGATTTACAAATCTTATACCAGTACATCCGTGTGTCGTCCTCTGGCGAAAGTTGCGCTAACTTCATCGATGGCAATCGTCATTGTCTTCCAAAGATATCTGTATCAAATCAACGTGGCAAAAAAGATGTTAGAAGACTTTTTGGCGGAGAAACAGATCGGTAGTTTTTGCAATGATAAAAATGGAATAGCGCCCGCTGCGTTGCGTTGTTCTTACTATACTAGCCTCCACCAAGCCGTACTACGGGGATACAGATCGTTGAAAAAGGGAATAATCGACCTCTCCGAAAAATGAAGCCCTTTAGAGGCCAAGCTCTCCTGGCAAACTATTATCCCTATAACCAGCATAGTTAGTCTGGTAGAGACCAGATTCTTACACGTCCTTTCTCCCTGTTTCAGCTCCGTTCATCCGGACCGGCCCCGAGGCCATCAAGAACAAGACCAAAGGCAACATCGTGCTGAGCTGCGAGGTGCACGGCTTCCCCATCGCGCAGGTGGAGTGGCGCAAGGACGGCACCAACCTCATGCCCGGGGACGACATGCACGTGGCCGTCCAGGCACGCGGAGGGCCCGAGAAGTACGAAGTCACCGGCTGGCTACAGATCCAGGACCTGAGGAACACGTACGTCTTTACATCTTTAACATCATCCAAGCATCCACCACTTTTCAATGTCACTACGTAGTATGTTACGTAGATACGTATTTATAACTGTTTCTCTTCTTCCCGCCAGTGACCAAGGCACATACACATGTGTTGGAAAGAACGTGTACGGCTCTGCCGAAGCTTCGGCCTTCGTCGAGGTCCTGCCGAGGGAAGGCGAGACGTACCCGGAACCCAGCGAGTTCGCGCTCGCCGACGAGGCCCCCGACAACTGGGAGAACGAGTGGGACGATGATCTGTAAACGGTTGATAATCCGAACTAACCAAGACAACTATAGGTAGACTTAGGAATTTGCTATTAAAAGCACATTTCTTTCTGTGCGCAACTATTTTCCATCGGTAGTGACGTTACTTAGTGTATGGGAACTAGACAGAATCGGCTTTACACTTGTATATTTTGTACAATGCAGTAGAGATAAATGCCAGCAAATGAATCAGTCACCGCTATGTCCTAGTTTATCTGTACTTAGTAATAAAACAAGTCCGGTGAAATAGTCACAAAGAAAGGCCTAGCTCCCATGTATATCCTCGTGTGGAGATAGAATTAGGCTATGTGTACATCGGAAACATAACCGCGAGTTCCTAGCCACTAGTTCTAATTCCTAGCCCACTCCTTGGGCTTAGGGATTTTTACCATTCCCTGTAACGTTAAGGCTCATCTTAACATAGACGTATGTAAGATGTTGTAAAAGATTCCTTAAATGTGAACCACGTGACATACGGTATTACTGGATAGTTTTGTAGCTTTCTATAGCATTATATTTCCTGTAGATTTTGGCGGTAGGATTTAGTTTTCTTGGAAATACTTACCAATGAAGGAAGATCTGGTAAACAGAAATTGGTGCTATTTCAAAATGACGGTCAACTCAGCAAATTTATATATTTTCATTGAAAAATTCTTGCTATCCTCCAAAGTACTCAAAGTGACAAATTAGGAAGAAAGGTGTTTGTAAAAACTCAATCATCATGATGTTGCACTAACACTTTCGTAATAAAACATTTCAATGGTGCTAGCACGAATATATCGCCTGTTTCATCCCTTTTTTCTGAACCCTCTCCCCATTTTTGCCTTGAATACAGAATAGGTGTAAGTTTCCCATGCGAATGTGATATTGTTGCGTTGTTTTGGAGTGTACTTCTTCCGGGGAAAGTGGTCATTGAGCAAATAAGTGCCGCTTTTCCCCTGCTAGTATGGTGTCGTGTTCTTTCGCGAAACTTTGTGATGATTACATAATGCACACGGACATATTGCAGTTTGGCCTTGTATTCTCCTGCCTTGCCGATATTCTGGTTTTAATTGCAGAAAACCGGGAAAATGTCTGTTTCCTATTTTGTTGCAGGGGTTTTCGACAAGCGATGACGAGCGATGACTAGACCTAATATTAATGATAGTCAAATAACTCTTAACTGTTGCGTTTGGTGCGAGACTTAGAGTTGAGTCATACTGGTATTCATCTTTTATTCAATTCTCATTATCAATCTCTCTTAAACTACTTAAGCACATTTTACGTTGTCTAATCGAGACCGTACTGCTGTTCGTGTATGACACAAAGTTTAAGAATGAGTCAGCAATGATGCCTGGACGAGATGACGTCACGGCAGAAATCTCAAAAGTTCTACTTTCCCTTTTTGAAGATGTTGACTTTTCGTCATCATTCCGCCAGCTTTACTATACAGACAGGATAGATTCGCAAAATGCATAAAATCAATGTTGATGTCTGAACGACTCACATTTGCTCTATACAAAATGATTGTAAGTCGCAAGGAGATACGCCTTTCTCCATTATGCTCATGTGAAATTGATGGTGGTTGAGGTGAGGACTGAAGTTTTGAGGTGGTACGTGTGAGGGATCGATAAGTCGAAGTGTTCTTAGCGCAGCTGCAGGTCCTCCACAGGGAGACCATGTGGAAATCCCCCCGCCTTACCTGGTCATGACGCACACACAGCGCGTACGGCGTCATTCCAGCACGGCAGTCGGCATGTTTCCCAGGTAGGGCGCTTTTCCCGTTTTTTTTTTGCTTCATTTCTTTCAGTCAAAATGTGGCGTTATGTACAAAGGTTTTACAACGACCTACTTTTCACTCCTTCCCAAACCAGCAATAGGCGATAAATGTCTGGTCTATACTTTTATGTCATTACCAACTGTTCAGATCTTCTTGAAACACCGCCAGCACCCATGGCTTTCTTTTTCTCTTCTTTCTCCTCTTCCTCCTTACTTATCTCCTTCCATTTCACTCTTTCATTACTTTTCCTTCCTTCCTTCCTTCTTTCTTTCTCAGGATGCTTTACGTTTTTCTTCTTTCATTTTCTGACTTTCGCCGCTTTCATGTTTTTCATTTCATCCTTCATCTCTCCTGACTCTCCACCTTAGTTTTGTTTTCCGATTGGAACGTATCAAGGTATCGTCAATTTAACTTGCTTCTTTTTGCACAAGTACAACGGCCGTAGTAATTAGAAAAATTGACCCAGTGTGGCTTTTAGCTGGCAACATTAATTAACAGTGTGCGTAAAGGATTACACTGCGCCTTAAGAGGAATGACACTAAAGTACCTGGGTGTGTCTCTATTGAGAAAAGGCGCCTCTTTCTCGGCACTGTGCTGCCACCTGCTCGCTGATACGATTTATGGTGATTTGTACAACACTGGTCTGTTTGATGTGGTGGCCGCTTTAGCGTTTTTTGGCCTGGCGCGAAGGCTACTCATTGTCATGCTAGTTTGTGTCTGGCTTGGGAGGACGATTGTTTTGAATTATTGCATGGTTTCTTGTATGAAATATGTTGAAAGTGCTAGTATAGTAAGACGTTTCCATGTAAGGTCAAAAGATAGATAGATATTTAAGCCAACGTGTGTAAAACCTAGGCATTGTTGTTGGCCGACGCTTTTTCGATGAGAGATTGAATCTTCGACCTTGGAAGCGATGGTATCGTGTTGGCTGTTGCTCAGTATGAAGTACTACTAGTAGCTGCTTCCTGGTTCACGTTTACACGTACCTTACTTAATACATGTATATACGATAGCGCTACATGGACGGTGACGAAGACGTGTGACGACCGTTTAAGACATGAATAATTTTGAAGGCAGCTGTCAGCTCAGTCTATTGCCAAATTTGTCGTTTTTCGTAGCAGCTGTTTTTGAGAACCGTCTCTATACAAACAAACAAGACGAAGTGCTTAAGTACTTCAGATCCAACCACAGCGGACATGCCCTCTCAGTATTGAGCACCTTGGAGGGGCTGTGGATGTGAACTGTGACGAGGAAGAGGTATAATGGTCCCATACGTGTATCTATAGGTTACTCAATCATCAACAAGACCACAGCATGTCCAAGACAAGAGATAGAAGAAAGTTCTGCTGCAGTACCAAAGCCACACACCAGAGGACCCTAAAACGACCTTGACTTTCCTCTTCCCAACACCAACTCACTTACCACGTTATGCTGACCACAAATATATGCCCATGGGAAGATACGCAGACAGACAGACAGACAGGTGCACACAAACATACAGAAAATAATGCTTTTTTTACCTCCAGTTTTCATGGAGGTAACGAGTACAGAAATGGCACCTAATGGAATCGAGTAGCGCTGTACATATAATAAAATGAAACGCCAAAAAGCATCTTTCATATCCAGAGCAAAAGGCGACATGTTAGACAGTTAGTCGATATGGGTATTCACAGAGCCCACGTGTGCACGTTGTCAAGTCTTTCCACTGTTTTTGTTATTGTTTGTTGTTTTATCATCACTCGTTTCCCCTCGTCATCATGTGACCTCCAGATATCCCTCTCACACTGCGTTCATTGCTCCGTGAAAGTGGTAAAGTGAGAGTTATCAAAAAGAATGATACTTTAAACAAACAAGCTGGCGGTATTTCTATTATTTCACCAGCACAGTTAAAATAGATACACTTGCGTTACTACCGATAAACTCCGGTCTTCTGAGCTTAAGTCAACACACCTTTACTCCCGTTCGGACCACGCTAAACATGTGTAACAATCATGCTGTAAGAGAATACACGATACATGTTTTCCTTAGAAAAGGTTTCTACGCGCCACGGAAACTCAACGCTATTTCCCGAAATCTTGTCCCGAAAACTACACTTGTATTACATCGTGTTTTCTATAGGTAGGCAGCGCCTTTTTAGGTTGGTACGCCACGTACAGTGTAACGGAACGCTCTGTCAAGCCGACTATGCGTTACAACACGGATGCTAAAGAATGGCTCAGAAACATAATCCTCTTTTGGCATCTCCTCCCATGACCTAAACACCGCGCTGTTTCCTTTATATTCGCGCATGTCTTATTGTCTTGGTTCATGTCTTACTTAGTAGCCGCTAAGCAACACTAAATGGTTTGCCATAATCGCCACTGACCAGTTGCATCCATGTGGCAATAGCTAAAACAATCCGTCCGGCGGAGAGAAAGCCTTTCCGAACACTTACGAAGAGTCGGGAAGGTAAGCCTTCACAAGTATGTGCAATTAAGGGGTAGGATGACGCCGTCACGCGGAGCGGTTGAAAAGGAGATTTGTGCCTGTTTATTTTTCCTATTGAAATGAGATTTTTGAGATGTCGGCTGGAGAGGTGGTTTCTCGTGGCAACGGGACGCGCCTGAGTTCAGTCACACAGCAGGTTTTCTTGGACCACTTTCTCGGACTATTCGCTGCCTGCTGCGCTACGGAGTAAACAGGTGTAGGTGTGGACACATGTTGAGACTGGACCTCCCACTGAAAACTGTCCCCCCGTACTCTACCATATTGCACCACGGTAAGGAACATCTTCCTCCAGCGGCTCATCATGACACTGAAGATGTATCCTCCCGCCACGTTCGCGAGGTACAAGATGTACATGAGTCCTCAGGAGAGACGACTGGTCAAGTCAGCCCCGGACAAACTCTGGTCTCAGCCCCAGACATCATGGACAAGCACCACTACTGATGAAAGGTAATACTTCGTGCCGCTGTTTTTGTGCGAATTCCACAAAATTCCTTCCTGCAGGTGTCCGTTTTGTAAGCTTCAAAATGACGCCAGATGACCCGAACAGGTGGTTGCTTTGTAGACAGTGTGCATATTTCATATCGGTTGGCGACGTGAGCAGGTAAATTATACCTTCCTGTATGTAAGTGTGTCTATGAAATCTACGGCTTCTTTGTCGCAAAGTCTGTTGTGAGTTTGTCTAATCTTTGGAAACCTATTCCAGTCGCGAACCACCTTGTTTATGACGTGTTGGTCTTGTCGTCTTTTACGCCATGCAGTGTGGCGGATCCTTCAGGTGTGCAGGATCTAATAAGGGTATACCTGCGTAGAGAGGTACCAAACTAGCAATCATATACTTTATTTGCCGTTCTAACATAGTCACTATGGTACATTAAGATTAAACAAACATGCAAAGACGCACCTGAGCCCCGCGGCTACAGGTAAGGCTTTGTTGTGGCGTTGAGGACCCTTAAGTATTTCCCTGCCTAGTCTTAAAGTCGCCGAAATAGGGAGTAAAAGTGCCAGAACTTGGTGTGTTACTAGTGCGGTCGTCTTGACCACCCCGGGTTACCCTTTGAAGGTTGTTTTTCTTGTCATCGCATCCAGCGCGCGGTGTTCGCATTACTTGTCCTGATATCAAGTTATCCGAGTCGACTGTTTGCTTGAGTCTATACTGCCGGTTTATCCTACTTTGGGTGGTTTAAACGAGAGCCTTATCTTAAATTCCACCTGAAAACCTTCGCCAAAGATACAACGCATTTGTCTTGTAGGTGTGCATCATTGTAAGTTCTCTTCACATCACGTTAAATGCCAGATAAGGGAGGCTACTATCGGTGATGGATGTGACGTCATTCTGTTTGTATTCCAGCATACAGACTTTATTGGCTTCTAAAAGCAAGGCGTCTTCTTCACATAAGTACTAGTCCAGGCGTTTTGCCACAGAAATACGTTAACAGGTGCTTGTCTCTTGATTCCGCAATACATTTGCGCGTTTTGTCTCTTTCTTGCGGGCGAGACCTTTACTTACAGCAATCATCCTTAGCCATACAACTTACTGCGTCACCCTAGCAACAGCTCTACTTACAGTGTATTTTGAGATTCTTTCCGTTTCTTGTCAATTCATCCTCAGACGATCGATATCAGTCGTAATAACATTCTCAATCACCTTCAGTAAATCCCTCAATATTAAATGTGTTCTTACTTTAATTGCGGCTCGTTTTGAACACTGTTATGCTTACACTAAATAAACAAATGAATAGTAAATAGAGTTTGTATGTAATCTGATACATGTGATCGCTTTCAGTGTTGGAAACGCACAGTTTTAGTGAACAGATGTGTGTGTAAAGTAGGCACCGCGATGGGAATGTACGAATCTGATGCTTCAAAAACTAATCTTAGGAGAGATACAGATAAGGAGAAGAGAATTTTACTTTTGTAATATAGGTCTAACTTCCTGGCGACGTTTTTCAAAACTACATGTACGTAAATACTACCCCAACAAAGAAAATATATGGGTGTGGACACGCGGCATTCTTCGAGAGCTTTGCTTTACAAGTGCTTTGTTCCACGATAATCCCATACTCACTTGAACTAACTATGGTTTCTACAAATCTTAACTTTTCAGAACTGATTTAATGGCAAACAACATTATTGCTAGAACTACACAATGTACAATGATTTGTTCGACAAACATTCTACTGCGCAGGCGTACGCGTCAGCTAGTACCACACACTGTGAACCTGGTTCAGCCACTATTCCACATACCTAATGGCCTTTACCTCTGCTGGATAATTACTATAAACATATATACTTTTCTTCTACATAGCGTGGAACTAGCTACTGTGGGTAGGACACTATCTCACAAACTACACAAGACTAAAGGTGATATCTCACTGCACTTGGGACACCGGTGAGGCACTGCGGGGTTCAAAGATTACCCAAGTGCAGTGAGATACCACTTTACAGCGGGGATGGTTAGAGGTGTTTGTCTGGGGAAATTACCTGTCCGCTCACCTGCACAGACAATGGCTCTGTTTGACCGAGGTTTTAAGGCTGAGAGTCAGCCGTGTGCAGACTTGCTGTACAAACATCACGTCCCCATCTGATAGTCACAGGCCCCAGCAAACACGCCCGATAATGGAATAAAGACTTTTATTGCACGCTCCCTCCACCGACGGGTTAACTACAGGTCTTTGTGATGACAAACTAAGACCTTACATTTGAACATGCAAACATATATACATGTAGATTAATATAGAATGTAACTTCACGATACTAAGGATAGAAAGGGTTTCTTCCATCCTCTTCGTATGGGTGGCGATGCATGGGCAGATTAGTAAGTAAAGTATACTCAAAATAAATGCCATACGACTGGCCACATTTGCTCAGCCATGGTTGCTACCGTTGTTTCCTCTTGTAGGTCTGATTACCTGGTTATTAGTGGTCCAAGGTTACATGACTTCCGACGTTTAGTACAGGTAGTGCCATCATCAACTGTAATGTATGGCCATTTAATGTCCCCTCCCGTGGTGCACTGCGAGCACCTGTATGGTTACGGCACACATGCCCACCTGCCGGCGGATGATAACATACACACGAGCGTGATCTTAAAGTCGTTTGTCACCATGGTAACAGCGCATGGCAGCCAAACAGAGAGCCATCCCATACAGACGCACAGACCGAGTGATAAGATGCCTTACTTCCCTTCTTTACCTTTCAAGAGTTGGTCACGTCGGCGCAAGCGTGGTCCTACACCACCAGCTACAGGAGGACCCATGGGACCGGCCCGGTTCCTTCCGATGTTAGGGGGTCCTGTCCGGAGTCGAAGTCTCCCTGCTAGCGTATCGACGATTACTGCAGTATCGAGAAACTCACGGTTTACCAGGGAGACCAGAAGCACAAATTCGAGCAGGTATAGGACTTCGGTTCCTTCTGTGTGCCGTGAAGTCTTCCCCATCTTTCGTGTGATGTGACTTTTCAGACGGTTTCTCTGACATGTATCACAATAGTGTTGATAAATAAGGGTAATTTGTTTCTCCAGATTACTCGTGGCAGTCTTTTGGCTTTTCTCTGAGGTCATGTTCTACATTATGGTCTGTGACCTTCTGTAACAAAGCCTTTTTAACAGTGACTGTCGTACATTCTTGGTGTGACTTCGAGTCAGATCTTGGTTTATACATCAAATTCTTGCTTGAGTATCTATCTATTCCTGGTACCCGTTCCGTTCAGCCGCATAGGTTTTTGTTTTGGTAATTAAGATGCTCACTCTGTGTTTTTTTCGTTCACGTACGTTCCATGTACGTTCTTTCGATTTTTTTGCGGTGGTTGAATCACTGCCCGCTGTTCTTTCTTATCATTTATCAGTGCTACTAGTGCTTCGTTCATCAATGCCATCGATAAACTCTACAGGATCACGTCCCGTTTTGTTTTTCCTGCCCTTTCGTCATTTGTGGACCGTATCGAAATAATGCATTCTTACCCCAGGTTGTAAAGGCCTGTCCCAATTTTCCAGCCTGAAAATGAAACTTAGACACTGTTGTTTTGTGATGTGTTTCCTTTTCATCCTAATCCGACCTCCATTCTGTTGTTACTCACCTTTGTTGTCATTTGTTGCTCTACATGCGGCGGTGCAGTGAAGACATGATCAATACATGGCGACTGTTTGTCGTTAGCGACAGACCAAAACCCCCGTAGATGAAAGTGGTTGTGCAAACTCAGTTGAGCATAGAACTGTACGCGCAAAAAGTTACAGTCAGTGCGAACAACTCAATGGCAATAACGTCGCTTATCCAGCCTAACCGATCCCGGTGGCGTTGTTTGTTTGGTTGCTTTTATCTGTGGTGTTTCTTAGTTACTATTCATGTTTCGGAGAGTACTGTCATACGGGCCGTAGGTTTGGATGTCAAGCTACTTTGTACATCAATGTGTCAAACCAAAAGCCACTGTGATTACTTTACAAACCCCGCTCAAATTTCTTACACTTTGCAGACTGCCTACTGTGGCGAGTGTCGTTTGAACTCGTCTTATGTAGAGACTTGGTAACTATAGAAGATAGATAATCCCTATGGTACATTAAGCACCTCCGGATCTATTCTTAACATAGCAGTGGGCAGAACGGGTTAACCTCAATGTGCGATGAAAACATATCCAACAGCCTCTAGCAAAGGAAAACATTATCGTACTAGCTTACACCTACCTAGCTGGGTTCTGGTGTCTCCATAGGAGAGCAGGAATCCATTTCACTGCTTTATCGTTTTCTCCATCATTGTGTATTTGTTCTGTCGGCCCCGGTTATGAATTGATGAGGTCTGATATCATACGTGTATATAATGCCAATGATTAATCGAACACTGCATAGATAATGTAGTTACGATTGAATGCGTCAACTGTGGAGGTGTGGACCTATGAAAAGTATAGAAGGACTGGGCTGAGAGATAAGTCTCATATTACTCTATAGGTATTATTTTTGTTGTGTAACAGAATCAATGCTTCAAACTCGACGACGTTGTTTTGTCTCCGATGATAGCCCCTCCCCTCCCCACTAACCGGAGATCCGCTAATACCTCGCGGCAGGTGACTAATAGAGCCTGTCCTGACGCACCTGCTATGGAGACTTCCCAATGATCCATACGAAGCTACCCATTTTGTTTGCACAAATTCTCAGGGCCAATTCGTCTGTGCGTTACCTCTAAGTAGCCAGGATATTCAGGCTTGTGGTCGGATGGTAAAACTTTGTACAAGCAGGTGAAACCTTAGAATAGTACCTGAACTATGAGAACTACACCACGTAACGAAGGCTTAGGAAAGCTTAGATCTCAGACTGCATGAAGCCTGGCTTTTC
The DNA here is from genome assembly GCF_000003815.2 of Branchiostoma floridae. Taxonomy (NCBI): domain Eukaryota; kingdom Metazoa; phylum Chordata; class Leptocardii; order Amphioxiformes; family Branchiostomatidae; genus Branchiostoma; species Branchiostoma floridae. The sequence goes on from NC_049982.1 coordinate 15,992,104, forward strand.
CTCACTCTTTATCAGTGCTTTTATTCAGTCCTCGTCGGACGTTTGTCGCAACGCGCGACAGTCACGGGTCTGCAGTTGGAGACTAACTCTGCGCTCCGTTCCAGTGAATATACTCTAAAGCTCTTCGCCATTGTCAGCTTAGGCGTGTATGTGTCACCTACCAGGCTAACACATGTCACCTGCACCGACTCCCCAGAAATGCTTACCTGTTCTTCATGAACCATTTACTTGGCGTGTTACTGGGGCGACCAAAGTTCGACTTCTGTTTATTCTCGACAGCAACTCTTTTTGTTGATAACGGGGCACGTTTGTAATTTAGCTAAATAGCGCACGAGAGACGAACTGCAGTCTTCCAACACCCCGGCTCTAGATGTAACTAGTATGTTCCTTTATCGGACTCGAACCTGTGAGCGGTAATGGGATTCAAACCCATGAGTTTCGCACCAACGTCATGGAACGACAGCAGCGATCGCGAGCCATACTTTGGATTTCTGCCGCCCATAGTGGAGAAGTGGCAAGTGTTATTTTCCAGCGTACATGTACTTGCCGCCTGTGTCAAGTTTACTGCCTATTTACCGCGTCCTTGTTTATCGACCTAGAATCCAATACTTGACGTCCTTGGTTGGTTCTGAAAGACGTGAGAGGCAAACTTGCGAATGTTCTCTGACACTAGTCTGAGGTGTAACCGTGTTAAACGTTCTGCTAACATGCCTGTCTGTTCGTGCAGATTGTTAGATTCTTCATCTGGTGTCTACGTGCTGTGTTGTAGTGTAGTGTTCGTAGAAGATAGTTACATTGATGTTCTGAAGCTTTGTTGTCTTTTTCCCTTCAGTTTGACCGGAGCAGCGCCGCCCAGACCGCCCAGACCACAGAGGGACAAGCCGCAGCACGTCAGGTGGCGGCCCGGTGAGCGGGACCGCGGGACCAGGCGACATACACACACTAGTCCCAACAGGAGAGAAAATGAGAAGAAACGTCAAGGTAGGTTATTCAACTATTCTGCCATCTTCTTCATATAGTAGTGTTGTTCCTTGCTATAAATTCGTTTGTTGATTGATTGATGGGTCATTGATAAAATTTGCAAGGGCTTATTTGTTCTCCGTGTTCGTAAGGGGGTTTGTTGTGCTTGTGATGGCAAAGGCAATAGTTTGTTTATCTGTACTATTTACACAGTTAATACAACGTTGCTAGGGCCACGTCACTGCGTCTTGGATCGTTTTAGGTTCCCCGTAGAAATCTAAGTGATTTAGTGGGGATGTGGAAGTATTTTTGGTCTAGAAAATGGCTAGACTATTAATTTAAGGGCATGTAGAAAGCAGGAAAATGGCAGTGAAAAATCTGATAATGCTAATGAAGTCAACTCGGAGAGAGGCCAGACACCATAATTCCGTGTGGCGAGGATGGTGGACGATTCAGGACTTGGCTCATGTGAGTTTTTTCAATACCCCAGGAGACAGAATATCCCGGGAGGTGGCGTCCGCTCCAGATAACGCCGTCAAACAGACGTCTTCACGCCAAGCAGCGCCCACACTCCCGAAAATAAACAACCTCTTCGTGCAAACAGGTACGTGAGACAAACAAAGCACCGGGTATGCACAGAAGTCATGTCAAGCGATTGTTAGCTCGTCTCACACCGGCATTACCTGTCCTTAGGCATTTGTTTATTTGAAAACATTCCTCGCATGTTCGTCGAGTGGTCGCCTATTGTTCCGTAACATTGTTGATTTCAGATGAATTTGAAAAAAATCTTTTTCTTATATGCAATGTTAGTACTTGTTGATAACACGTGGTCATGTACTTTTAACAGGTAGTACGGCAGGTATTTCTACATGTGCTTCTAACTCGAACAAGTCAAAGACATTCGCCAAGGGTTGGGCTGAGGCAAGAGCAGAAACAGTTGGTAGAAACAAGCTCCCAGCAACCATCAAGTAAGTCTACTTTTGCTTTCTTTTTTCTTTATCTCTAATTCCCTTATTCCTTTGCGGCACTTTGGGGTTTGAAAGATACTCAACGAATTTCAAAGATAAAGAACTGGTCTTCTTAGTCATACTTTTAGGTATTACGTATTACGCAATATATAGATGATAAATTGGCGAACATCATAACATAACACAACAGTGCCGCAGTGAACGACCCCCCCCCCCCGCAGTGCCACATCGGTGCCCTTAGTGTAGTGAGATGCCACCTTTACACCCCTCTCCTCCTGTTGGATTTACTGCCTGACTGAAAGACACGCACTAAGTACTAACTGATCCCCCGTTCCTCAGCGGACGGGCTGACGTGAAGAACAGTGCCCGGAGCTGCCCGGACCTGAGCCGGAACAAGGTCACGTTACCGCAGCGGGCCCAGACCACCACGGACGGGAAGAACAAGAAGAACAGCTCCTGTCCACAAACAGCGGCGCTGAGGTATGGGAATCACATTCCTGTGATCTTATACCAAAGAAGACTTCCACTAGGCTATGGATATCCTATATCCGCGATGTGATCTTGCTTGATAATACATATATGAAAGAAATAGCTCTGATATCTTGGATCTTTTTTTATACTACCTTGTATCTCATATGAAGATATGAAAATAGCAATTACGGTGCAGCAATAAAAAAATACTTTTTATTCAATATGTGCATCATTCTAATCTTTGTAAATAAACTTCTGTTACTTCCAGATCTCAGGGCGGTCTACCTCACTGGAAATCGGAGCACATCTTGACCCCCCGCGAAGTGCAAACCTACAGCAAACTGAAGTCGGTGTACCTGAACGACACGTGGCAGAAACAGCGCAGGAATTTCATCCTGCAGAAACTGGAGGACATCCAGCTGGAGGAGGTCAAGAGGTACGCCAGGGATGTGCAACACAGAAAGAAAAGACTTCTGGAAACAATCGAGACGCAGAAGAAGCAGTTGGCTGATGTGCGACAGAAGTATGAGAATGAACAACTACAGAGATTCAGGTCTCAGTACGTCACGTGGAAGAGTGTAGAAACGGAAAAGTTGACGCGTCATATTTATGGACTTCCCGAGGACCTGAATAAAGATATGGTGCCGAAAACGAACCTTAAGAGAAAGTCGAAACCACCGAAGAAAAGGTGGAGACAAGCGGCACAGAGAGCCGTAAACGTGAAGAAGTTTGCTAGTATCCTGAAACCGACTGGCACACGGCCGGTGGAACTTAAGGACCCGCTCATGGACGGGATAGACACAGTACTGCTGGAGACCGACTCGTCATCAGGTGGGTACTGCGATATCGTATGGCATGCAAACCTTCACGCGCTGTCTTGCAGTTGCAATAATCATGGATACTAAAACATATGAAAATCGCGGAGGTAATATTGCATCACATTACCAGGAGTATGTACACAAGTAATTGCAATTCAATTGTCTTCTAACGAGCTGTCTTATCTTTCTTAGCCAAGCCAAAGAAGAAAATGGTGAAGTCTGTTCTCCAAGAGGCGAAGAACATCATACACGAAGCAGGTAAGCATTCTTTTTAGAATGTCATTCCGGTCGACTGGCTTTGTATTTGTACTTTGCCATTTAATGTTCTGTTATTAAATTGTATTTGAAAAAAAAATGGATGCACGTCCTGTGTGAATTGTTATCAAAACCTGTCATAAACCTTTGTGATCATGATTTTCTTCACAGCATAGACGTTTAAATGTCCTTTCTTATTCTGACATGAAGTTTCCTACCCCTCCTAGATGACACAAACATCGACACGTTTAGCGAGGTGTCCACCCCCGCGTCGTCCCGAGCGGGCTCTGATGACGAGGATGACGGCAGTGACAGCGACTCGTGGCAGTCCATCAACAGTGACGACCCCATACCTAAACTCTACTCGTCTGAGGACACCGACAGGGAGGAATGACGACACGCAGTTTGTGTTTGTAACGTTAACAGACATTTCCGAGCCAATCTCATGTAGACCATATGGACCATGACTTTTAAATCTACACTACCGTCCTTCGTGCAAAATACACGCGTTCACTGTACTACTACTAAGCTGAAATTCTTCTGAAGTTACCGAGTCGTCAACATTAATATTACTATACCACCGGGTGGCTATACTACAGGCACTCAGAATTAATGTGCGATCAAGAGCCGAGAATTTGGCTATGTCAGTTTGACACATTTCCTCTTCTTCACTCTTGATGTGAGGCTGTGACATTCCGTCCGAAGTATCAAACATTAGCATAGAGACTCTCGCTATCAGATAGAAAAGCAATCAGCACTAAAATTTGATAGAAAATTCTATTGTGCTTGCCCATTGAATAATGACACAAGGCGATAGACCAAGTATCGGCAAATCGTTTAAGAAAGCGCATTTTCTCTTTGTGTGTTGAATGTCCATTTACTGTTCCGACCAAGAATGTACTAATATGTTGGACACCAAGCCTGACAGCTGTAATGACAAGTTTCTAACATACCGATAAGTGTGAATCTTACATAACCTTGTGATTAGAACCGTCCAGTGAAAGAAAGAATATACCGGAGAATTTATGTCGAAGTTAATTGTCTATGTTGTTGATAACAGTGTAACCTATTTTGAAAGATCCGATTGTTAACAACACTGCGGAAAATGCCATTCATATTTTTGCTATTCATTATATGTACGTACATGTATAGTATTAATATTGGATGTAAGATGGATCGGATTTGAAGTAAGTCCGATTCAGAATGCATGTGTAAAGGCGCCATGTGTGACAGATATCACCATAAAATGGTGGGTGTAACACATGTAGCTTTTCCATGTTTATTGAGACGTGCAGCTTAATTGTTTATATTGGGAATATTATGTTTGTACATTACGTAACTTGAGAGATATTTTTTTGAAATAAAAGTGCTGGCAATGACATTTTTGATTTGTGTATATTTCTAGGTAACGTTATATATTTCTATTTTTCGTCCCCTAAAACAGCCCAGGTGGAAATGTGACCTAAGCACAAACAGGTTCCACCTCCTTTTCAGTAATATGTTGAAAACGGCCGTATCATATCACGGTAGTGATACTCTGTCGGATAAATCTGATATATATAATATTTGCTATGTCTATGGCTATCGGTTTGGTCCTATATCACTATATAAAATGAATGGACTACGAAATTTGGCCATGAGTTCTGCAACACAACACCTGCAGTGATTAATCGTCCAGCTCATCAGGTGACATGATCTCCCGCTCCCTACTCAAGGTTTCCACCGCGCTGGCCTCCGACGCCAGCTTCCTGCTCAGCTCATGCAGACTGCTCTCCAAGTCCTCCTTCTTCCTCTGAAGACCCTGCAGCTCCTTCAGTAGCTTTTTGTAACCCTCCTGCTCGGCACTTGCCAGACCCATCATGAGACAACCAACAAGGGCGACACTGAATAGTGCAGAAGACCGCCCTTGTGTCAGTGCCTTGTACCAATAGAGCAATCCCGTGCCACCTGCAGACAACAGTACCGCCCCACCTCCAATCCACGCCATTCCTGCAAAACGGTGTTTCAACCATCTGTTTATACAAATATACATCATGTTTATGGAACAGATAGTTTGAGACTTTGCTACTTGATTGAAAATCCATTACAAATTGATTCAGGTCGTCCGTGGTAACCACGGCACACAGTCACAAGATTATACAAACATAAAACTCGCCTGCGCCTTCGTTCCTCTTCTTGACCTTGACCCTCGTTACCAGGTTGTTGATTTCTTTCTCAGCCTTCTTCAGACGCTCCTGGCAACTTGTCATCTCCAGCTCCGCACGCCGTGTGGCCGTGTCGAACTCCCGCTGGAGAGCGTCATCCTGGCCGTTACACTCCAGAATGCGGTCACACAGAGCTGTAACCTGTGTGATAAATTTTGATAACGTTACAGTTCACGCCAAGAAAGCTCAAGAACCCCGCACAAGAGAACATGCTGTACGCGTGGAAGAGATGAAAACCTGTGCTGCATAGTCCCATGTATTAACAACTGCATGCGGTCACACTCTCTATGGCAAGTGTCGACAGAGAATACTGAGAATGTGAAATAAAGACGTAAACAAACGGGAAACAAAGCAAAGGAACCTATATTTCTAGATAGTGACACGCTTTGTGAGCTCTTTCCTCTAATGCCTGGATCTTGTTATACCTGACGTCGATGTTGAATATTCAAAGGCAGTGCTTACATGCCTGTGACACTTTCAGCAATAGAAATGTGGAATGGAGCTTTGATTATTTACTAGACTATTAACGGATAGTGTACAAAAGTAGCACATGGGGGCACGGCAGTGACTCACCTGAGAGACGTACACCTCTATCTGGGACATCTTCTCCTCACACAGCTTCAGACAGTCTGTGATGGACTTCAGCTCTTCTTCATAATCCTTCTTCATCGGGATCATCTTCGCGATTTCTCCCATGAAGAGGCGCACGATCTGGACGTCCATGTACCGCCCCGCCTCTTCCAGCAACTTCACAATAGCTTTGATAGCCCCTTGAAAAACAACATATTGCACATCCTTAATAATCTTTATAGATGGATCTTTGAGAGGGATCGAACAAGAATATGGAGAGAAGGACAAACACTGGATTATGAGAGATCTTATTATTTTTCTGCACTAGTATTGACTCTAAAGAAGGGTGAGGGATGACACTCGAAACGTCCTTTAGAAATCTCCGAATCTTATCCAGTTGTAGTGGTACTAAATTCTTTAAGTAAATAGAAATACGAGAACTTATAGAAAAGAAAACACTGATAGGTAAAAATGATCCATACTATGTAGTTGTTCTTAGCTGAAAGAAAATTTGAACTGTAATATTGGAAAGGATTTGACTACCTGTCCTTTTTGCCTTTTTGCATGACAGGTCTGTTTCAAAGCAAAAATTTAGGCCCAATAATAATACAAG